>NC_089743.1:3057500-3065000 GCF_040412425.1 Macrobrachium rosenbergii
TAAAACTGTTAGGCTAGAAACAAATTAATACACAAGAATAAGGCAGATTGCTAGATAGTAGACTATAAATTACTGAGAACTGCTAAAATTTTTTATTATGTAAGAGAAGCGTCAACTAGAATAAACAGACAGGAAAGTGACTGGTTTGGTATAGAAGTGGCTGAGATAAACAAGTGCTGCGTCCCCATTTGGCTGTTCAATATCTCAGTGGATTAAGTGATTCAAGAGATCTGAGGCAGGCATTTCTACACAGCCCCAGAGTCGTGAGACTAGACAATTAGTCGTCACTGGACTGTTGCTTGGTTGATGTGGGGTAGAAGGTCATCTCTATCATACACGTGATTGTGTGTAGATGTACGCTATTATTATTATTATTATTATTATTATTATTATTTCTCTTGCTTAAAGCATTTATTGTCTTTGACCCAGTGTTTCCTTTCAGTGACTGCCCACGTGCTTGCAGTGGGACACAATAGCAGTAATGACATCGAAGTTTGTTCGTTTTTTGTTTGCGTGTTGGGACGATTGTGTTCGGATGCACGTTCCGCTTTTATGCAGTCATATATGCGTGCAAATGTTTGAAAGAAGCGCACGAGCCGTGAATACCATCTGAGTTCACGTTTGAATGGTTTTACGTATTTGTTTTTCCTCGAAAGAATTTTCTTATTCGTTTCCACCTTCGTGTGTGGTTACTTGAGACGCGGGAGTTTCGAGGAGGACGAAATGTGGCCTTACCCTGGGAGGGAGGCCAACTTCTAGCTCCCCTGAGAAACGATCTTGGCACAAATTCTTAGTGTTTGTTCAACCACAACAAAGGACTTTACAAATGGTCTACCACAGATCGGGCGGCTATGTCTGTAAAAGTTTGGTTTATGTATCGCTTTCACACCACACCAGCTTTACACATATTGTTTGCAGCCTTTTACAAATATTGTGGTTTCCTTTTGCTAGCGAATTCTAGGAAATATGAAATTCGCCTCTGTATGCAGTGGATGTATGTCTCTCGTGATTCCCAATGGATTGTGGCTTTTTTGCTTTCATTCCCCTTCACTTTTTTTGTACCATTAGCAATCTGCCTTATTCTTGTATTAATTAATTTGTTTCTAGCCTAACAGTTTTATAAGAATTATAGTAGAATTTTGCTTAGATTTGAATCTATGATCAGTTATTTTTGGTTCAAAGCTTTATAGGTCTTAACAAAAAATTTCACACCAAATAAATTAAATTTTCACTTTTCATTTTGAAGTTAACAGAGATTATATATATATATATATATATATATATATATATATATATATATATATATATATATATATATATATATATATATATATATATATATATATATTATATATATTCGCACTTCTCTTTATATTATATATATATATATATATATATATATATATATATATATATATATATATATACATGCAGTGTAATCAATTAATTTGTTGCCTACTAAGAAAGAAGACCCAGGTTTGAATTTCAGATGAGAGCGTTCTCGCATTCGGATGAGAGCGCTCTGTTAAAAACCCATCGTGCCTTGGTTGCACTAAGCAGTCAGATACTAGAAGTGGGGTGTGTGTGTGTGTGTTTGTGTGTGTGCTTGTGTATATATATATATATATATATATATATATATATATATATATATATATATATATATATATATATATATATATATATTGTGGGTGTATGTAAAACCATGTTACCGAAATTACGTTTACAGGATATAAAACAGACAAACGTGTTCATGGGAAATATAAAATGATGAATTACTCCAATTAATGGCAACGACGCCGCTAAATTGGTGAATGGCGCGAGGGTGGTTTATCATTATACGTGTCCATTTGGTGACTATAAGCTCCTCAGTGTTTCATATACTGAGATGACCAGTGGTATGCTTCCTCGTCGCTTAACTTATCATCTCCAGACAGGAACAATGAAAACGCATACTCTTAAAGTGCATGTCACCAGATTGACAAAGAATATGCTAGCTGTAATTGATAGTTCAAATGAAAAGGTGTCTTTCGATAAAAGAGGCTTCACATATAAACGTAAAGAATTTGTCAGTGAGTGTGCAGATTGGTTCTACATCTACATCTGCCTTCGTTCAACCGATCGGCGCTGGGATGATAAGTTTTTTAATAATAATTATATTTTGCACTTTTTTTTTGCATTTTTTATTCCCTGTAGTTTATTCTGTGAACACTTGCATTACTTATTTTTTTTTTTAGAAAACTTATCACAAGCAAACTGCCATTGCTTATCTAAGGCAGTTTTTAATAGTTACCTCGTTGACTAAGATTTTTTTTGTGTACAGTTAAGCACCAGTGGGTATTTTTACTGAATGCAGTGAAACTATAATTTAATTTGTATTGATAACTGCTTATTTGCCTTCTTTTCTTGTAATGACGAGCAACTCTTTACCATGACATTTGATTGACTGAGCAGTTGCCATCATAAATCTCTTGTATTTGAAAATGACTCTTGGAACCGAAACGTTATACCTGATTCTAGAATACAGTGACTAAAAATGGATTTTGGCAGGCGTATTTTCAACCTACAATTGACGAAAGATCTGTAGCAGAATGACCATCGTCACCCAGGCTAAAAATAACTAGAAATGAACCAATGTTTTACTTAATGAAGACATATTTGCTTGGTAAACTGATTTGTTGTAAACTGGTTGTCTCTCCTGCCATAATTAAAATGGTCTCCAGCTATGTTTATAGAAGTGTAGCGTCTGATCCACGATAGGTCTACAGTAGCCCTCGTCATATGAATTTTATATTTAACAGTGCAGTCGTATAAGGCGAATAGGCAGTTCATGCATATCTGATATGAACGACAGGTTAAGTAAAAATGAAAACAGCCTTATTTCTTTTGAATATTTTTTTATAATCGTATTTTCTTAGGAATGTCTAGAACTTTAAAAAATATTTTAGGGTATATGGAAACACGAATGGAAACGATTTTTTGGACTTGTCTTCCCTTCACAAATGCCTAATTACCCCCAGTTTGTTGGGGTAAAAATAGATAAGAATAGATAAATAGCATTACATCTGTTACAGCTTCCTTTAAAAGAAAGAAGACCAAATCGAAAACACCAAGAGATCTGGACAAAGTGCTCAACGCGAAAAGGCCGGGCCAAGTTGGATTTTCGGAGTGTCCCTCGGCATGTCTTTTGAGTCACACGTACCAACAAATGTGAGATAAAAGGCAATTTACTTATTTTCTTGAAAATCACAAATGTTTACCGTCATGGCGATCCCGATTTTACGAAGGCTTGATGGCCAGACGATCTTCAAGTCGCAAGTTTGTCCTTCAGTGCGACGAACTTCCAAACTGTAACCCGAGTTTAAGATCAATTGCAAAGTTGTAAATGCAGGCTATGGCAAGATTCGGGCGTTTGGGAGAAGATGGATATACGCGCACATACATACACACACATGCACACACACATTCACACACACACGTATATATATAATTTATTTATATATACATATATATGTGTGTGTGTGTGAGTTTGTGTGTATTTATCGAACTAATCACTTTTAAGAATGTTTCACAGGAATAAATTTCTGACTCACATCGGGATTGAACCCAGGTTTCTCAAATGAAAGGCAAAGGCGCTACCAACTGACCTATACAGGTGGGTCAGTTGGTAGCGCCTTTGCCTTTCATTTGAAAGTGGTGGGTCAGTTGGTAGCATCATTACCTTTCATTTTAGAGACCTGGGTTCGATCCCGATGTGATTCAGAATATGTGTGTGTGTGTTTATATACTGTATATGAGTATGGGTGTGTATTTGTCTGTTGGAGGTACGGTACAGCACGGTCACACAGTACTGAGAGGTAGTTCCTAAGGAAAGATGCGGAATGTTCACATTCCTCTGTTGTGTTATGGGGAACCTTATAATAATGTATTTGTTTTGTTTATTGCGGCAGAAATGATTGCTGATTCTTGTTGATTCTTTTTTTATTTCTTTTTATATTCATTTTACGTCTCTTGTAGCATTATTACATGCTTTTATTTAACGACTTCTGCGTCTGTCTGGGTCAAAACTTGTAACTCAATTTTCGACCTGTTCCCTTCGTTTGATGGACTTGAAATTTTGCATGGTTACTGAGTCCCAGTTTTGATACAATCTTACACGATCAGTAGGTCAGCAGTGACCTCTAGTGACCCTGCAGTGACCTCTCCCAGTATCTGAGGATATGTATGAAAATCTTCAGATTTTTCAGACCTTCTTTGACTCGGTAGAATAAGTTAATAACTTTACGGATTTTTCAAACCTTCATTGGCTCGACGTTAAATTTCGTTAGCTACGATCATAAATCGGTTACAATTTTTGTAAAAACTAAAAAAATATAAAAATAAAAAGAGTATGAGATATTTTTTTTTAAACACGCTTTTATTAAATTGCACTAAAAAGTAAAAAATCATTTTTTGAGACACCAGGATTTTCTTTCAATTAATCATGTTTACAAAATTGAAAGTGTGGGAACCAAACATGGAAGGAAATGCTACAAGAAATAAACAAAAATATTTCTTTTCTTGTAGCATTTCCTTCCATCTTTGGAGCCCACGCTTTTATTTTTGTAGACATGATTAATTGTAAGAAAACCCTGGAGTGTCTCAAAAAAATGATTTTTTACTTTTTAGTGCATTTTAATAACAGCGTGTTTTCAATTTTTCCCTATTTTTTTTTGTTTTTGACTGAAGAAAATTTTGTAGCTACCAGAATATTCATTAATTGGTTTTAAATCGCAAAAAGGGCCTCCTGAAACAAGTCAAGATTTTATTGAAAGATTAGTTTTATAAAACGTTCGCGCTTTTTACATTCAAGGAAAATGATGGATTCATTGTGATGTTGGATGTTTTTGTGAATTCCAGATTGCGACATTACGTTCGACAGGGAATGAAAGATTATTTATAATCACCGTATGGGACAGGATGAAAAAAGAAGAGTTTATGAATGACTGAAGGAAAGTACTTGTTCCCAGAGTATGTTGTGTAGGGAAGATAGGAAGAGGTGCAACATAAAGTAACACGTATTTCGCAAAGCGATATCTTAGAAAGTAAACTCTAAATATCTTGTTTGTTACTCAAGACGTTCTCTCTCTCTCTCTCTCTCTCTCTCTCTCTCTCTCTCTCTCTCTCTCTCTCTCTCTCTGTTTCCTTCCTCAACAAGGCGGCTTAAGTTGGGGTGACACTGTTTGCCTGGACCGGCCATGCGACACCAAAGCAATCAGTAAGAATAACTGTCTTTTGATTTTTAAGTAAAAGAAAAAATTATTAGGACATAGGACCAGGTTCAAGGAGACCGAACAAAGGTAAAGTCGAAACAAAACAGCATGAAAACAACATATTCATCTTAAAGCAACCTCTGTTGTTGTTTTTTCCTGGAAGTCTTTGTTTCTTATTTCTCACTTATAATTATTTTTATTCGTTCGCTGATATATAATTTTCGATTATCGATGATATAGAAAAGGAAATTTTTGGATTACTCATGCGTTTATGCCTGTAGCCTTTTTGTAGCGTTTTGTTTAATTTTTCTTTTGCTCACGCCCGCATACACACACACACACACACACACACATTATTACACACACACACATATATATATATATATATATATATATATATATATATATATATATATATATATATATATATATATATGTGTGTGTGTGTGTGTGTGTGTATGTGTGTTCAGGTATATAGATATTGATTACCACATCATTAGTGTAGTTGTATTTAGGTCATAAAAAAGTATCAATCTGAATTCACGTAACATGAAATCATAGAACCGGATGGAACTGAACTAGATGTAATTTTCCTAAGCGGAAAGGCGGGGACGGGGAAGTTTTGTTTAATTATTTTAATTATTCCCGAGTTCCATGTTAGCACACTCTTAGTCATTTTACGTATTTCACGTTCAAGGGCTTTGTCGTCGTCGCCTCTTTTTTTTTTTTTTTCTTTTGCTCCTTCCTGCCTTGAAGAAGAGGGAACAAAAGGTGATCTGGAGCAAGATCTGCATCTAAAGGCGGAAATTATTCTTCGGCGGAGGAAACAATCTAGATTTGATTCGCCCACTTTTCCTCCTCTTACCTTTTAATCTTTTCTATCCTTCCTTCTTCATTTTCTGTTCATTTTCCTATCCCACTCCTTTTCTTCAAACTAATAATGCTGGAATATGTAATTCACCTCCAAAAACCAATGAAAGGGGAAATGCAATTATCATCTAAGATGACTGGTCTCAAAGTCGTTGATACGCGGGTAAAATTCTCAAAAGAAAAGGAAACGTATTTCCTTCGTGACCAATTTCTTATTTTCTCGTGCCTTCAAGCGCTGCCTGCGACAAGCTTTGTGGCAACTCATGTAATCGTGTCACGAAATATTGTACTGAATAGCCAGTACCTTTCTATTATGATGGCAAAACAACTGCAAACATGTTTGGGTTAAATTTTGCTACCAGTGTTGCCAAATTGGGCCTAAATGTGAAAGACACCTGGGAAAGTTCCTGTTTAAAATTGTCATTTGTCTTGCAAATAAGAGAAATGATACAGAACAAAAAACAGTCTTGCTCATTTTGATTTCAGTTGTACAGCGTGCCTCACCCTGAGAGTCGCGTCTTGAGTAAGATATGAATATATGATAAAGAGTGTTTGTGTCTAGTTTACAGGAACATGTGTAGGTAAGCTTCCTTCTGTGGTTTCGTGTAATTATGGGCATGAGCAAATTTTGTATTTTGCATAATTTAGTAAGAATACAATGTGCTCTTTCTCAGAGAGAGAGAGAGAGAGCAGCTTCAAAGTGTATTGTCATTTTGTGTTTTATATAAGATTACAAAACTTGTAAAACAATAGACTGAACAGTTTACGGATGCAACTTCAAGTAGTTATTTTATTAAACTTACATACGTTCATAAGTACGTACGCACACATAGGCTATGTATATATATATATATATATATATATATATATATATATATATATATATATATATATATATATATATATATATATATATATATATACACACATACTTACGTACATATGTACATACATAAATAGATAGACTGATAGATGCAAAGATGTGTATGCGTTTGCATGTAAATATGTGTGTGTGTGATATATTGTGTTCGTCAGTAAATCTTGTATTCAAGAGAAATACTTTGAGCGATATATGCCTGTTTTTGGAAAAGAAAAATGCTTTCACCCCACTCTGCAAGTGAACAGGCCTAGTGACTGATACGTACCTTTGGTATGTATGAATCCATATCAAGCGGGAATTCATGCATTCATGCTCCGGAGCATCTGAATATAGTATCGATATTTGGGCAGCTGACAGACCCTGTGCTGCGTTCATGTTTGGTGCTGTGATGCGGCTTTCTGCACATGCGTGTTATTGAATAAAGCATGTTTGATATATTCAATTTTTCTCTCTTTCCAAAACTTTTCTTCTTTGGGCGTTTTCTGATACAGTACACAC
>NC_089743.1:3072500-3115000 GCF_040412425.1 Macrobrachium rosenbergii
ATTTGAAACAAATTATTATTATTATATTATTGTTCAGAAGATGAAATCTATTCATGGGCCATTGACTTGAAGTTCAAGCTTCCTAAGAATATGGTGTTCATTATGAAGAAGTAAGAGGAAGTAAAGGGGAATACAGAAAGCAGAGATCTAACTTATTGAAAAAAAAATATATAAAAATGTATTAAAATGCAAGGAGAATAGTATGAGGGTAGTAATGCATTGCACCTTCGCTTGAACTTCTGAAGTTCCAATTGCACGACATCCTCTGGGAGGCTGTTCCACAATCCAACGGTGTGAGGAGTAAAGGGCCTCTGGAACTGAGAAGTTGAACAGCGAGGCACGTTTACTGCATATTGGTGCTGCTGTTCAGCGAATCTGGTTGCTCTCGGCTGGAAAGGGGAATCAAGGATCAATTGTGAATGTGAAAAATCTCTGTTGAAATACAATTTATAAAAAAGTGACAAACAAGAAACCGTGCGTTGATGGTGCAAGTCATAACTACTATTAAGAAACAGAAACCAACTACCACGAACCACTCAATCTAAAAGAGGTAAATCTCTGGCAGAAGCAGACATCCACACCGGAGAACAGTATTCTAGGAAAGGAAGTACAAATGACCTAAAACAGGTTGCATTGATTTTATTACTGTTATAAATATATGATGCCTTACAAACAATACCTAACTTTCATGCGGCGTTTGCTGAAACTTCATTAGATGTTTCTCAAAAGTTAGATGTGAGTCAGAGGTTACACCTAGAATAGTTAAAGATTCAGACTCGTTCATCAAAGTTCCATCCACCTAACGGGGAGAATGGGGTGGGAAATCAGCACGAGATCTGCTAATCAGTAGTGTTTTCGTTTTACTGGAGTTCTGCCTCATACCCCACCGACTACACCATTCCCTGATCCGGTCTATATCCCGATTGAGGCTGAGGGCAGCTTTATTTCTCAAAAGTGCAGACTTTACTACACCCACAAGTGTTGCACATAACGAACAATTTTGTTTTCCAGGCCAACAACCATGTCACTTGTATGCACTAAAAATAACAGTGACCCAAGAACACTGCCCTGTGGAACTCCAGACACAATAGGTCTTGGTTCACTAAAGATCCTGTCCACAGTCAAAAAATAAAAATCTAAAACATATCCACCCATCTACTAAACTTGGGAGACAACACGCTAAAACTTCTTTTAAAAACAAAAATGGAATCAGGTCTAAAAGAGCATCAGGGTCTTCTCCTAGCCCAGCTGTCAGCCACAATTCTTTAGATTATCCAAAATTTTTTCAGTAACTTTGGAGAGCTTAACATCCCTGGATTAAAATGCAGATTTTGTAAGAAGAGGTTCTGGTCAACATGACAAGTATCAGGGAGAGGAAACTTTTTTAAAAACAGGTCTTCTCTACCCCAGCTATCAAGATTATCCAGAATTTTCAACATCCCTGATTGCTTAGCAAATTTTGTAAGAAGAGGTTTATGAAGCAGTTCAGCCAGCTTTGCCTTCAAAAGCTTAATGAAGCATTTCAGCCTTTTACCTGGGGCCAGTAACCAATCTACCATCATCTGTTAGTATTGGTGGAATGGAAGATGAGCATGACCAAAAGATAGATGAGGCCAATTTGATCCACCACAGATGAGGTTGAGTAACTCCTTCAAGTTTCCTCCTCAAGGACTTATTGTAATTTCTCTCGGCTGCATGATAAGTTCTATTCGCAGCAAGGCGAGGCTCAACAAAAGTGGTGTAATTTCCAGTTGAACGATTTTATCTCCATGTGTTGAACTTAGTTTGTTTGTCATGGTAGGCTCGTCTACATGTATCATCAAACCATGCCTGGTCATTTGTCCTAAATTTGATGACCTTTCTAGGGACATATCTTATTAAAATAGCCATCAGCATTTCATTTAACTTTTTCTTGGGATTAGGATCTAATATAGCATCTGAAATATTAAGTACCTGACAAGCTTCAATAATGCAATCCAATTGGCTCTAGATTTTAGCCAGACCTTTTTTCCAATGGTGGCATTAGGAATGTACTGATTGACAGATATGTCCATCTCAATGGTGCAATGATCACAAGTGCCTATATATTCACAGATCTTGGACTTCAAAATAGATGGAACATATGTGAATATGAGGTCTAATCTATTACCAGAAATGTGTATGGGTTCCTCAGTTAGCTGGACAAAATCGGAGGATACACAGAACTCAAGAGCAGACCGGCCATTTTGATCTGTGGAATCTGAATTTAGCCACTCACTGTGCTTTGCCTTACAGTCTCCACAAATAACGAATGAAGCTTTTGAATCCTGTGACTGAACCATACTAATCCTCTCCAAAAGACAGTCATATATAGAATCTTCGATATTTGGATTACAGTAAACAGCAAATACATAAACATTGTAGAACTTACTGAGGATTTTAAAACAAAGAACTTCATTGCAACTAAACTCCAAATGTTTTGACGATAAATAGGTCGTCCGGACTTAGAGTATACAGCCAAACCTTGCACGTGTGGGATGTTACGACGATAAATTCAAGGCCATCAATCACCGGGATTATAAACTTGACCTTTTACTTGTTACTATTTACAAGAGTCTCAGATAAAAACAACAAATCGTAGCTATGGGCACAACTCTGGAGATCAAGAAAATTTGACCTTAAACCCCAAATATTTGAGTAAAGTACTTTGCAGTTTTTCTTGCTGTCATGCCCAGGCCCAGGGTTCAACTCAATGTCTCCCAAAGAGTTAGAATTAAGAACATAAAATTAGAAACAAAACTAATAAATAAACTCATAACAACAACAGATAGGGACAAAGCTGCTCAGACCTCGGAAGTAGTAGGGTCGGTAAAGCTGTATGCTTGCATCTCGGGATGTACAAGTTCAAATTCTGTCCTAGAGTGTAAGTTCAATTCTCCCATTTAGTTGTTAGCTATAGAATTCACACACACACACACACATATATATATATATATATATATATATATATATATATATATATATATATATATATATATATATATATATATATATATATATATATATTGTATTTATATATAACAACAGTATATACACATATACATGCGCATATACATACACACATGTACTGTGTATGAAATTTTTACCACACCATGATTTATATACATTCATGAAGCTACAAATGTCGTTTAATATCCAATTCACGCTACATCCCGAAGTAGCTTGAATTGATATTAAGCGACATTTGTAGCTTCATGAATATACTGTGTATATATATATACATATATAATATTCCTATATATATATATATATATATAGTTTGGATAAAAATATATGTGAATAGTCCTGTCCAAACCTGATGGGAGCCTTAGTGACGAAAAATAGCACCACCCTGAGGATATTCTCTTGTCCAAACCTGATGGGGGCATAAATTGACGTATCCAAAAATAGCACCACCCCTCCGAAGATGGCAGCTGGTTATGCTATGAGTAACCTGATGAGGCATATGCAATATCACAGGAATATGGGACCATTTTTCAACACTTAACCGAATGACATGAACGGAGACCAACAGTAGATGAGCTGATACTAAACACCACAGTAATCGGATGAGATAAACCAACAGAAGACTAATGATTGCAGAAGTGGTATTCATAAAACTACATAAGCCTACCCAATACGTCCAGATGGCATCACTGAACATCCTAACAATCCCTAGGAGGCAGAGGGCGTTAGACATGGAGGACGGGTCCCAGATAACAAGAAGAAAAATTGGAGACCTTAGTGACGGTACACTTACTTACCTTAGAAAACAATTGCCAACCAGAAGCTAGCATGCCAGATTGTTCAGTGTACACTAGTAGAGATATTTATGAAGCCATTGTATCCCGGATGTAGATTTTGTTGTAACCTCACCTACTGACGATGCGCTTGACACCAGAATAAGTAATTATTGCCAGTTTCTAAATAAGCCAGTAACAAGGTAGATATTCGGATGTTTTTAAAACTGTCCAGGATTCTGTGAAAAAGACCAAACAGAAGAGAAAACAATTTTGAGCATAAAATAAATAATACTGAGTGGAGAAATGATAGTAACAAGAAAATAGCAATATAAGAGTATACTGGCCAATGACAGTAACACAAAGGAACAGTTACAGAAAATTGAAAATTTATGCCACAAAATTATTTGCTATTTCGTGCTGAAAGTAACTTCATAAGGGGAAAAATTGTGCCCTATAAGCATTCCTGATGATGGTACGGCAATAAACTTCTGGCCTGAGTACAGAGGCGTCGTCCTCCGCCGAAAACCCACCTGAGGAAGCAAAGAATGTATGTACAGAGCAAAAGAGAAGAAATTGGATGTGGTAGAGATGAAAATGCTGAGATGGATGTGTGGGGTGACAAAAATGGATGGGATCAAGACTGAAAGAATCCGGGGAATTACAAAAATGGTATAACTATCAAAGAACGTTAGGGAAAGTAGACTGTAGTGGCATGGCCATGTGATGGGAAGGGGCGAGACATATGTAGGGAGGAGAGTGATGCAGATGGAGGTGCCTGGTGGGAGGCGAGAGGAAGATCGGAGCGAAAGTGGATGGATGTAGTTAGAGAAGACCTGAGAGACAAACAACTAACTGTCAGAGGACGAAGTGTATGATCGAGCCAGGTGGAGGAAAGCTGACGGAAACACCAAACACAAATAAAAGTGGGAGAATATGCGAAGATAGATATGATATATATATATATATATATATATATATATATATATATATATATATATATATATATATAAATAAATAAATAAATAAAGAAAATACACCTGGAGAAGAGAGATCCTTAATATGAAACATCTCATTTCCTCTGAGAAAATCTAGAATGAATAATTCGAAAAACGCCAGTCAGTGGCATTCACTTTTCTTTCTGAGATATACGTAAACGACATTTGGCACACCGTATATTTTCTGACTAATTTCTCAGCTACTATTAACTGATGTGTAAATTTATCTATTTACTCATGCGTATTGATTCTCATTCATTTCTGCGTCATTCGATTGCGGGGAGGGTGTATGGAGGGCATGGGCATTCTTTTTGTGGAGAGTAGTTCAGCCTCTTCATGGCTGTAAGGCTTGTTTGCCATGTATGTGCTTGCATTTAAATACTGACGAAAACTGAATTAGCAATTAGTCGCATTTCAGCTGGAACTCGGAGGATGTCTGCAGGACACGTTTGTTCCGTCCCCTGGCGTCTATCCTTCTCCCCCTGCTTGTCTCAGGTAGACAGGTCGGAGGGCTTTCTTAGTCCTGCATTTAATATATTAACTTACTTGTTCTAAACCTCGTTTTTTACGTGTACTTGGGCTTATCACCTCACGCGCACACACATTTATATTATATATATATATATATATATATATATATATATATATATATATATATATATATATATATATATATATATATATATTATATAATTTTATATATATATATATATATATAATAATTAGCTTTATATATATATATACACACACACATATAACATACACAAATATACATACACACACTTGTTGAATTTTCCCATGCAAGACCAATAATTAGCCATTATACAACTTACAAAAATATCTTGTTGATATTCTCAATCCATCCATTTGGTGGATTCCAATATGGGCAATGAAGTAGCATTCATAAATACATCAACTGATGTTCAGTTTAATAGTGATTTCAGGATTGTGAGTTTTGATTCAGTATCATTCAAAATGCCCACTGATGATTTTATAGAATTTTTTTTATGTGAAACCGTTGATGGCAGAGAGCTGGATGTACCATTCCTTAAGAATACCCTGATAGACTGATTAAACGTTGTGCAAAAGATTGCAAATTTCAGTTAAAAAGTTGGTGGCAAAAAAATATCACGTTTTACCTGTACTAAGTACCTTATACATGAGAACAGAATACCACATGGCATTATTTCATGGTCAGGCAGCGAAAAAATAATACATTCTTTGATAGATTAAATGAATTGCTGCTATAGATGGAAAACGGCTTTATTCATCTCTATTTAGATTGCTGTATTAGAAATGGAGTAATGAGTTTAAATTTAGTGTAAACAGAAACCCGACTAATAATTCAGGATACAAACATAAATAAAGTTAAGAAATCAGTATTCACATTGATAGTTTTCAGAGCGTCACTTGTTTCTAGCCCCGAATAAATTTCTGATCAAGTAGATATAATTATAAATATTGGCAAGAAATTAGAACATCCTGATATTTCAAATGAAGCGTTAAGAACGGCAAAAAAAACTCTCACTAGTATTGATAACAGAAAAACGTGACAAAAAACCTTGCTTGTACTGCCATTAACTAACTTTTTGGATACACTTGTCACTACAAAGCTTGAATCTAAATTCAAGAAAATTAATTAATTTTTTTGTCAGGAGCAGAATGAAGTCGGGAACATGACGTCGTTCTGATACTCTAGAATCTTCTAGATGCACGTTCGAATCCTGCTATGGACATCTGAATTACTTCATATTATTGTATTTGGATCTAAGGCTTTGTAGTGACAAGCTTATCCAGAAAGTGTGTAGAATTCGGGAAGCTAAGAGGACATTGGGGTTATTACGATTACACACACATACCAGCACATTTTGTATGTTTGCCTCTCTTGCCCTGTTTATAAACGCACCAAAAAATCGATTAGTCTTGATGAAAGGATCAACTCTTTCTGTGGATAATTTCTCTCAGTTAGGATCTCTAAGCACCTCATCCTCTATAACAGGTACAGCTATGCTCTTAAGTGATATGATATGATTGCAAAGGATTTTGTTAAAATTCACAAAGTGGCAACCTAACATTGCTCCATATTTTTCTCTTATTTCAAAGCGAAAACGTGATTATTTCATACAATAATGTCATAATATGTTTCATAAGAGTGAAATCTGTCATATGTTTCAAAACTAAGCAGATATTACGTGTAGCCAAATTTCGGAAAAACAGTTATGAAACACTTTCAAAACATTCGTTTTACTCATCGCCAATGTGTTTGACAAAAAAATGCCTTCATCAAATCTCATTTCAAATGTCAAAATAATAAAAAGAACAAGAAAATTTGTTACATAACATTGGTATTGCTTGCAAAGCAACCATGAATTCTGAAATAGTCCTATTTGATTGTTTTTATGCCTCAACACTGAAAAAATGTTAAATAAGTAAATACGAAAGTATTGCTGTAGCTAGAACTCATCCACCGATATCAACGGGTGGGCGGAGCCTGTGTGAGGCAACATTAGTGTGGCAGCAACACGAACCTCCTGGAACATACTGTAGGTCTACAATGGGTAGCGAGAGTAAAATTATCTTGAAAACATTTATTTTATATTTGTTAGAGGAATATTTGGATTTTCATAAAAATAAAATTATGCACGTTATACTTGTTAACAACTTAAAAAATTATGGCTTACTAGCCTATGCAATTATTCTTTTGCTAAAGCCAAGATTTTGCTCCTAGACCTAGGTTGTTAGATTTCTTTATTCACTATAAACATATTACACTTAGCATTCACATCTTTCTATTAACAATTTCTGGCCAGAAAGCATATGAAGTTGTCTGCACATTCTTGCACTTTAAGTTACCTTATGAATGAATAAATTATACACCTAAAGCGAGCAGAAGCAATTTTTAAGAAAATAATATTTTAAGCCCGTTAAAAAACAAGTTTTCCATAGGCCTTGATATTAATATTGATAGATATTGCGATTAATAGCCATCTTTTCCATATAATTTAATTCATCATCTTTTATTCTTCAAAGAACAGGTAATCTCTACAAATAAATTCTTTAGTAACAGAGATTACATCTCAGAAGGCTTACATTATTTTTTTAGACCTATAAATCATTTCGCAACATACAGTCAGCTTAAACACAGCCTAAAATTTTAACATTCAAAGAAAATTTGTTGTAATTCATATTCCTATTTTGAAAATTTTGTTATGACTGTTGAACTTATTAGGTCTACTGCTGTAATGCTGCAGAAGTAGTTACGCTGACCAGTCCAAGGAGCATGTCATTGCTGGCAATGTTAACCGTATCACACCGTGCTTTGAGCTAAGCAACGTGTAAAAAAAAAAAAGTTCAAATCACACAGATTACGAATTATACCAATGCATAAATGGGATCATATTTATATAACCGTAGGGAAAAATATCGTTAGTTGTGAATTCGCAAACTTGTTGAAATGTATGACATTGTAAATAAAAAAAAAAGGTTTAACACTACTTGGCAACGTTACGTTGAATCTGAGATTTTGTACGATACAAAAAGAATAATGTCGCCTTAGATTTGGGCATGACTGTACCACAAGCAGATTTGAGATAATTCTAGTTACAGGTTCGTTGATCAATGGACAGGGAAAATGGTGTCGGCCGCACTTCTCCTTATAATAGATGAAGAAGCCATTAAGTGGAGGCCAACGGACGTAAATTATTCTTGATACCTGTAGGCTGTTTCATAAAGAAAGTAGGTGTTATGAGAGGCCAGATAAGGCTCTCTCTCTCTCTCTCTCTCTCTCTCTCTCTCTCTCTCTCTCTCTCTCTCTCTCTCTCTCTCTCTCTCTCTCCTGTTAGGTTATCCCACTGCACAAACTAGATAGAATGGAAACTCATATCTCCTTACTCCCCGGCCACTCCTCTCCCCTCTCTCACATTCTCTCTCATATTTATGGTTTTATGAGGAAAGGAGTGTTGGACTTGGGGGCTTATTTCCCCTGACGTGCCATCATCAAGAACTGTTCCTCAGATCCTCAGGGCCTAATTACTTTTTATCCTCAAAGTTAAGCGATCTGGTTGGATAGTCGGTAAAGTTCTTGCGAGAATTAGTGCAAGTTTTTTTTTTTTTTTTATCAAATTTGTCTTTTTTCCTCTTTTTCATAAACGATTGTACCTCGTGTAGCCAATCAGTCTACTGTTGTTTTTTTTTATAGACATGCACTACTTTTGCCTTTCTGAAAAGGTTCTCTCTCTCTCTCTCTCTCTCTCTCTCTCTCTCTCTCTCTCTCTCTCTCTCTCTCTCTATATCGTTAATATATTACATATTGTGAAATCTAGTTACGAGACCAAATATTATTTACATTTCACATGCAGTTTTTTGATGTTAGAATTGATATTGACAGACACAATTAATTAAAATTTTTGAATCCTTTACAGAATGTATTTTTATAAATACTTTGACAGTCTGTGATTTTTAATGATAATCTGTATTTTGAATGGATTTATTGACATGTACGTATTCACGCTCGTAAACATAATGACTGGTTACTCTATTTTGTATGTCATGATCTCTAGATTAGAAGGCGGCATATTTAATGTAAATGAGAGTTCGTTGTCAAGTATTGTCATTTTTGCTTATATATATATATATATATATATATATATATATATATATATATATATATATATATATATATATATATATATATATATATATATATATATATATATATATATATATGTATGTGTGTGTGTATATATATATATATATATATATATATATATATATATATACACACACAGGCATAAATTATATACAAATTAAATATTAAATATGCGGTCTGTGTGTGTGTGTGTGTGTGTGTTTGTGTTTGTGTTTGTGTTCACATATACTTTAGATCAGTGGTTCTTATCCTTTTTATTACCGCGCCCCCTCTACGAGTTTGTCCTTTCCTCCACGCCCCCCCTGCATTTATGAGTAAAATTCCCTCCCAGATTTAAAGGACAATGAACAAAATAAAACAGAGAGAGAGGCGTTTTTATTCTTTTGGGAATGAAATAGAGAGATCTTGACACTGCTTCGTAGCGACTCTTGTTAAGAGAATAGCGAATATAATTAGAGAATTTTCAATTTTTTCCTAGGGCTCACACCCCCCCTGGAAATTGCTGAGGCCCCCCCAGGTTAAAGACCACTGCTTTGGGTACACTTTTGTGACTTTATGCAACAGTAAGCTTACAATTACAAGAATTCCACCCAAGTTAATTTATGAGCATTCCCTGATTTATACCCAATATATTTTATAATAATTTCTTTACAGATCGTTTGGGGCGCCATTTGGTGGGTGTTCAGTACATTAGCTGCATTACAAGTTAAAAGTTATTTTAGATTTATATGCAGATACGAAAATCAGCTTGAAATTTGTTGTGGGTAAAGGAAGGACTAATTTTTGTACTCAAAATAACCTTCTTTACTTTCTATGTTAATCCGTCTGTTTTCGGTGTTTTATCTCCACTCACTTTTATTAAAGAAATGAAGTTAGGTAAGCCATTTTACATTTGGAATGGAAAACTACCTATATACCTGCAAATAATGACATGAAAACATGTCATTATTTGCTAGGTACAACATTGTTTGCCTGTGTTTCAGAGTCATTCGTTTTCAGTGAGAAAATGCTTGTACATAACCTTCCACAATAGTGAAATGTAGCATTAATGCTGTTGGCATATTTTGATAATTTTGTACTGCTAAAATTTTGGCGTTTATTTCTTCACAGCTCGGGAACCTGATAGATCATTTTTTAGTTGACATACCCTTTAAAGGGATGGCTCTTCATTTACTAGAACGAATAATCGAGCTTTGTTTTGCTGTGCTATATTATTAAGCCATGAATATTATTCGGTAATTGCTCTCCAGTTTTAGAGAATTGATGCCCGTGCGTATTTGTACTATTCTGCATGATTTTTTTATACATGGAAATATTAGTGTTGTAACTTTTCCATTTGTGAAATATAACATGTTTGACATGTTCTGTCTCCTTGGAATTTTGATCGTCACCTTATGCTGGAAGAGTTCAAATTTTGGATATTCTTCTGCTGGCTTGCTTTTATGCTGTAGAGTTATAGATTTGATGACTAACATATTTCATCATCATAAAGTTCTGACAGGCCGCGTATTGGTATTTGGCCAGAATGATTAAATGGTAGGGTCGAATCAGTGCACGAGATCATATAGCTGAAGTAATCCAGCTGCCATGTATTATTTTGTGTCTGCATATTCGTGAAAATGATCACTGGCGGGATTTTTTCTTTTCATATAACACATAGTAACGCATGAGTCATTTGTTACCAGCTCGCTGGGCAGTGTGGATCTCTCCATGAACGTCATTTATTTATATATTTTTTTTTATATATAGATCTTCCTTCTGCGTTTCCTCTGGTGAGTGTTGGGTCGAATCAGATTTTTTGGAGTTATATGGTCTCCCCTCCTTCTTGACAGAATTGTTTTAAAAACGGTGATTCACTACAATAATAATAATAATAATAATAATAATAATAATAATAATAATAATAATAATAATAATAATAATATTCTGTTTAATATAAAGACACTATCTGTTTGTCACCATTTTCTTTATGCGCAAGTCTGAGCAAAATGTATCTACAATATAAATAAAGAAACACTTGCTACTATAGGTTCTAAACACAAAATAAGATATCGAGGGGCGTGCCACAAGGTGAGAATCATAAAGATATGAGTCCCCTTCGTTGCCCGGGACTCAAAAATGCATTTTTAAAATCAGGATCGTTCCTTCCTGTTAAAGAAGCTATTGTGATTATTTGTAATGATAAAGCAATCCTGTGATGTCAGCATAAATCTTCATTCAATTTTCTGATATTTTTTTTCACTAAATTTTTTATTTATTTTTTCATGGAAAGGGAAGTGAAAGACGATATATATGTAATAATTTTCTTTTCGAAAACATTTCCCTATATTTGCTAAAACTTATTTATTTCACAGAATAATTAATTTTTTTTCACTTGAACTGTTATTCAAAAGAGTGAAGAGAGAGGAAATGGAACTTTGCAGATCTTAGTTTTTCTTTCTGCATGTCTGTGAAATGAAGTAAACATATTAATGATAGATGCTTAGTCAAGTAAAGTGTTAAACGTTATATCTAATTCACGTATCAAAGTTTAGTGTATCAAGCAGGATGTTACATTTGAAACCAATCCACAGTCTTTGGCTACGTTCAGTTTTAATGCATCATTCTGTGTTTCAAGTGGACAGAGCTGACAACAGTTTGTTGGCATGAAATTGGTTGAACTCTGCAGGTCAAAGTTTTGTTATTGATTTAACATAAATGATACATTGACTTTTCGTTGTACGTGAACAATAAAATTTAATGCTGCAAAGAAAATGTGGTAAGGATCGGTCAGATTGATTAAATGATAAAGAGAGAATGCGACAAAATTGTGACAATGAAGAGGACGGAGACCGCCCGGGGACGCTACTCCTGCATGAGACACACACACCGCAGACACAAGAACAGAAGAGACGCACCAAGAAATATTCGTGGGAAAAAGAATTATGGAAACCCGCCCTCAGCAGCCTTCTCTCTTTTATTCCTAATGCAAACATACATTTCCGAAGTGTGTCCAACTGTTGGATCTGTATAATGAATATAATTTTACAAACTAAAGAAAGAAAACATACTGACGTGTGAAAAATTGAAAAATTTTAAATACAATAAAATGAAAATAGAATACTTTTATTTCTAAAGGCGCGTGACCTTTATTTCTACTCATTTAGATCTGTAATGTTAAAGTTAATGAATACAATTTTGCAAACTAAAGAAAGAAAAAATACTGTCCTGTGAAAAATTTTAAATACAATAAAATGAAATTAGAATACTTTTATTTCTCAAGGCGCTTAATCTTTATTTCTATTCATTTAGATCTGTAATATTAAAGTTTGTAGTAATTTTAGGCGTGTTTAATTTTAGCTTCACATAATTATCATACATAACACATAAACAAATATCATGAATATTACAACTAATGTTCCTTATCCCACAGTTATGACTCTTATAGAGGATTGTGAATACGACCAGAAAACGTTGACGTCCGCCTTTGCCGATCTTCACTTCTTACCCGACTTCGATTTCCGTTATCAGTGTGAAATAACTACCACTACGTAATGATAGGGGATGGTGACAATGGTATTGCAGTAACTTTAGTTATAAATGTTATCGTCCTCATTATCTTGTGCTATCACTCTGTCTCCTTTAGTCCAACGCCTCGGTTTTGTTTTTTCCCATACATGCATTGCATTAGCCTCCATTGCGTTGCCTCCGCCTGCCGTTCCTGTCCAGTTGACTTTCTGTGTCTGAACTGGCGTCAGGTAATTATATACTGCAATTACCCGGCGTCTTTTATCTCATATAACATTGAAGGCTGTAACACTGCCTGACAAGGGATTGACGTCAGTTTTGTCAAATTCGTTCGTATTGTTTAGTAACGGTGCAGTTAATAATGAAGTATTTTGTTTTTCAAGTAAGGCTCTTTATTTTGAAAGTGATGGCTGAGTGAAGGCCAGTACATCCTAATGAACACTGATGCATCTTGTTTGCGAAGTCATGGTCTTTTCAGGAAAGCAATGTGTATGTTTGTACTCGTGTCAGTAGTCTTGTATGCAATGTTCTAAGCTCTTCGTTGGGCGAGTCGGTAGAACTGTGGACTAGCACTCGCTAGACCCGAGTTCGAGTCTCCGGCCGGCTGATGAAGAGTTAGAGGAATTTATTTCTGGTGATAGAAATTCATTTGTCGCTATAATGTGGCTCGGATTCCACAATAAGCTGTAGATCCCGTTGCTAAGCAACCAATTGGCTCTTAGCCACGTAAAATAAGTCCAATCCTTGGGGCCCAGCCCTAGGAGAGCTGTTAATCAGCTCAGTGGTCTGGTAAAACTAATGTATACTTAACTTTTTCTCTGTAAAGTAAGTAACGCCTCAGTATTAAAATATTAATGTATTTTGCTTAATAATTAATAATGTTCTCCAAGATAGACAATCGAATTGCCATTTATTTTGTTTGATTAATAGCATCCATTGCTTGAAAGTAATGTCTGTTTTTATAGTATTGATATACTGTTATTGATAGGTGACAAGTGTCTGTAATGAATTGTGATGTGAATTTTGTGATAAGTAATATTAGCCATTTTTAATGTTAAATATAGTTCTAATCTAATGAAGTGATGTCTAGTGCTTCATAAGTAAAAGTTAAGTGTTTAAGGTGAGTTTAATATGTGTTTAACTTCGTTTGATGAGGAAGTTGTTCAGTTTTTTTTGTTCATCTATACAGTAATATAGATGACTGTTTATATATTTATTCATGTAGCTCTGATGAATATCATTTTAGCTCACCTGACCAAAGGTTTTATGACCTGCCATTTAGTTGAAGTCCGTCGACTGTCTGAAGTCATTAGCATTTCCATTTTTAATCTGTTTGAGAATATCTTATATTAAACCAAACGCTGTGTGAAGTATTGCCACCAGTCCGGATCCCACGTCAGTGAACAGTTCTCAACTTGATCCTGCTGAGAATCGTTGTGCAAAATAACCAGTGTTGTTATGTTACAGTAAGACTGTGGAAGCAGGGATTTCACGAAATCTGAAGTTTTCAGGGAATTCGTAAAATCGCCAATTCACATGGGAACATTTGATCCCGAGGGGCTAGTACTGTTTCGCCGTGTTTAGCCCTAGCCCCTCGGGGATCAATTGTCCCTAAATGAATTGTTGATTTCACGATTTCCCTGAAAATGCACGGATTTCGTGAAATCCCTTGTTTCACAATCTTATAACATATACACATGAACGGTATAGCTCATTCTTCTTTATGACTGGCTCGCTTCCATAAAAATTATGTGAGCTTAAGCAGGGAATAAGATAGGGATTAGAGTTCTTGGAATTTTCTTACACAAAAGAGGTTTGATTCGCAGCATTAAATGGAGTGAGACTACAATGTGTTCTTCAAGAATACAAAGCCATATGTGTACTGGAAGAAGATTTAAGAATCTGGCATTATCAATTAATCCTACAATAAGAGCCTCCGAGGTGGCCACATTTAGGCCATGATTTATTGGAGATTTCATCAGTTCTTTTCTGAAACATGAGATTGAGTCACCCACCCATTGGACAGCCCAGTGGTAAATTAACCAACGCCTTGATTTTCTTTCATTATATAGTCAGCAAACTTAGTAACGTCTATAGTCCTCGAAACTTGTTATTCCCCACCTGCGCTTGTTGTGCAAATATCCTGTTTTCTCACTGTTTCCAACTTACAGAGAACAGAGTCGAAATGTCAGTTGTACTGTGTTGTTTGTCAGTGTTGATTTTAATTTTATGGGCCTTCACGTCCATTTGAAATTGCTTTCTACCATATATATATATATATATATATATATATATATATATATATATATATATATATATATATATATATATATCTAATCAATCAATCAATCATTTCTGTGGCACCCACGGGGATGCATAGGGCCTCGATGAACTCACGCCACCACATTCTGTCCTGGGCTAACTCCTCAAGATCTCCCCAACACTCGTCTCCTGCTTCTCGCCTCATTGTCCTTAACCACGTCTCCTTTGGCCTACCTCTACCTCTTCTACCAAGGGCAACCCACCCTGGTGTATCTCGTACTATTCCCTGCCTTCTATACACATGGCCTAGCCACTTCCAGCGTGAGAATCTAACATACTTCAATTCTATTATTTGATATCTGGCTGCACCCCTGAGTTACTTCTCTAATTCTAAAAATTATTTGATATCCTGTCCTGCCAACTTATTCCTAATATTCTTCTGAGCGCCTTATTTTTGTATGCACAAATGCTAAAAATTTATTATCCGAAGTCGCTGTAATCTTTACCAGGACTGTGCATGCTCTAAATCAGAATAATGTAATTCTAATAGCCAAATGCCATTACCTTATAAATTTTGATATTTGTATGCCCAGAAAAATTGCTATTTTATTCCAAATATTTTTAAACATTCCCATTGCCTGATGAGCCTTTTTTAATCTTTCCATAAATTCTGTGCTTAGAGAACCATCCTTATCTAAATAAGTACCTAAGTATTTAAACTTATCTACTTGCTTTACAACCAAACCTTCAATTAGAAATCCTGTGCATTTTCAATATTCATATTCATGGTTTCAGTTTTTCCACAATTAATAACCAAACCAACCTTCCGACCCTCACTCACTAGACAATCCAACACACACTGCATCTTTTCTGGTCCCTCGCATATCAAAACCATATCATCAGGATAATCCAGGTCAAGAAGTTTCACATTTTCCACAGAGTATACCTGCATCCGTTTCTCTTTTAACCAATACAAACAATAGAAGAGACAGAATGCCACCCTGAATCACACCAGACTTGACTTCAAATGGGTCACTCAAACATTCATCAACCATCACTTAACAAGATATGCCCTCATGCATGTTCATGATAACTGTCACAAACTTTTCCAGTATTCCATAATGCCTCATGATTTTCCCATAGTCCTTCTCGAAATACTATCAAAGACCTTTTCAAAATAAACAAAACAGACTCAACGGAGTTTTCATTTCATTCGCTTGCTGCATTAAATGCCTAACTATGAAGATCGATCACTGCAACCCAGCCCTTTTCTAAAACCAGCCTGCTCATCCCTCAGAATACCATCAACCACTGGCTCCGACAAATTCAACATTACTCTACAGAAAATTTTCAAGACTACAGGTGACAAAGTAATTGCCCTCCAATTACCACACCTACTCAGATCTCCTTTCTTTGGGACGTTAATGATCAAACCATTCTTCCAACTAATGGTATTATTCCCGTCACCCATATCTCATTGAATAGTATCTTCAAGACAAAAACTAATCTATCCTCCTCCACTTTAAACATTTCCGGAAATAAACCATCCTCTCCTGATGCCTTATAATTCTTTAACTGTTTTATTGCCTTAACTACATATTTTAGCCTGATCTCACCCTCTTGGGGGCAACTGGTCTATTAAGAACTGTCTCAAAGTGTTCTTTACATCTGTTTCAACATTTTTGCCAATATATTTCAACATTTTTGGTCAATAAAAATATATATATATATATATATTATATATATACTGTATATAGTAATCCTTTAATTATCCGGACTAATAGAGTCAAGGGTCCATTGGCTAATGGTGAAATCAGGATAATGGCTGGTAAAAAATTTAGGGGTGTTCAGGGGAAACTCCTTACCCTTCCTCACCTAACCTTGTCAATACCACATAATTGTAAACACTCAGTATACTTATAAATAACAATCATCAGACTTTAAACTGAAAACTTTATGCAAAAGGCAATTATGTACCTTTTTTTCCCATATTTTTAGCAAAGTATATTGCGTAAATACTCTTTGAAAAAAGATGCGACCACTTCTTTTTCTCTCTCTCTTGTAAATGACACAGTTCAGTAGGCAGGTAGCCTACCTATGTTTATCCACAGCCTACCATGGTTTTATGACCATTAATGTATTTTTATACAGCAACTTCCTTATCAGTTGTAACCATATTGTATTACCAAAAGTCAAATAGGCTATTACAGCTGTATTTAAAATAAAGGTAATGGTAATGAAACTGGTAGTTTACTTGAAGAATCCATTTATACTGTATTATAATATTGATATATCATCACTGTAATATGTATAAAAAACCGATCGTCCTGCCATTTGAAATGTTTACATTCTAAGAATCAGGTGATTAAGCCTACTACTGAAAGAATTAGGAAAATAATTTTTAGATGCTAAAAGATATTAATTTATTAATGGAATTATTATTTTTATTTTTGTACATAAATGTATAACGTGTATAAAAAAGTAAACTAACAGACTTTATGTTAAAGTAAAATCTCCCAAAATCACGAAACAGCTGTTTCCTGGTTCGTTTGTTTACTGACGTAAATATGCCTCAATTGTTGTTTTCTCTCTCTCTCTCTCTCTCTCTCTCTCTCTCTCTCTCTCTCTCTCTCTCTCTCTCTCTCTCTGAGTTGAGCTTCAGACTGTCACTCGATGGGCCGGAGTTCAATTCCCCGGCCGGCTGATGAAGAGTTAGAGGAATTTATTTCTGGTGATAGAAATTCATTTTCTCGCCATAATGTGGTTCGGATTCCACAATAAGCTGTAGGTCCTGTTGCTAAGTAACCAATTGGTTCTAGCCACGTAAAATGTCTAATCCTTCGGGCCAGCCCTAGAGAGCTGTTAATCAGCTCAGTGGTCTGGTAAAACTAAGGCATACTATATCTCTCTCTCTCTCTCTCTCTCTCTCTCTCTATATATATATATATATATATATATATATATATATGTATATATATATATATATATATATATATATATATATATATATATATGTACAGTATAACACACACACACATATATATATATATATATATATATATATATATATATATATATATATATATATATATATATATATATATATATATATATATATATGAAATATTTTCTGTTAAAACAGAAATCCATCTAATAGAAGGAGCCCATAAAAATGCCAAAAGGCTAAAAGTTATTGCTGTATTTCAGAGACCAAACTGTCTCCCTCTACTGGCAAGCATATGAATGAAGTAAGGAATACAGACAGGCGGTATTTATACCAAGAAATCCAGAGGTCACCCTTTACATCACTCCAGTTGATAGCTTCTTAATCTTCTTAATCGCGGGTTGGAGCAAGATTTTATCTATAATAAGTCCCATGATCCTTTTGATAGATTCATCGTATTTTTTCTTTAATCAGGTCTGATTCCACCATCTGGCTTTTGAACCAACAATTGCTACTATAGATTATACGAGACGCATTCCAGTTTATCGTGTGTTTACGGTTATTTATATGGTTAAAAATAGCTGAGCTCTGTTGGCCACACTCTACTGACCTTTTATGTTGTATTAATCTCTGGGGGAGTGATAAATCGGTATATTATTTGTCACAGTCGAGGCAAGGTATTCCACATACCCCTGTGTCTTTGGGGACTGGCTTTTGTTGGACGTTAATTAGGGATTTGGCTAAGGTATTTGGGTAGGTAAAAGCAAAAGGGTTAGAATTTCCAAGAGTCTGTGTCAACGTCTTAATCCTGTCCAGGTGTGGGATTTTGATTTTATTGTTGGGTGTCTCTCTAGTCTTGTTTTGAGGGGGACGGTAGAATATCGTTTTATCTTTATGGATCGCTTTCTGAATTATTTGGTCAGGGTATTTCAAAGATGACAGCTGCCTACAGGATAGTCCAAATTCCTTTTCTAGGAAATCCGGGGAGCAAATCCGTAAGGCTCTTAAGAATAAATTGCTGGCTACGCCGATCTTGATAGAACAGTCATGATAACTAAAAGTGTATGTATGTATGTAAGTGAAAAAGTTGGTTTTCTGTACACGGTAAATTTGTATTCTGTCGTGTCTCTGATTATTAAAACATCAAGAAAAGGAATTTTGTTGTGTTTTTCCCACTCAACTTTGAATATGATGCTGGGGACTAATGCATTTAGTTTTGAAAGAAATTCGTTGAAATTGCCCCACCTGTCATCCCAAAATGTTAGGATATCATCTTCATATCGCATCCACAGCATGTCTTTAGGTTTTATTGCATTTATTATTACAGTTTCAAAATATTCCATGTATAGGTTGGCTAAAACAGGCCTTAAAGGGCTGCCCATTCTGCACCCGAATTTTTGTTTATAGAATGACTCCCTGAAAGAAAAGACGTTGTTTGATCCACATGATTCAATTAACTTTATTATTTTATCTAGGGCTAGTGGGAAATGATCTGAGTAGGGGGCTAATTTTTCCCTCAAAAACTGTAGAACGTCCTGTATTGGTAGTTTTGTAAATGGGGAATCTACATCTAAGCTTAAAAGTTTATGTTGTGAAGTGGTATTTGTGCTTCTTTGAATTTGTGACAGAAATCTCCAGAATGTTTAGTGTGACTGGGAGAAAATGTGCCTAAGAAAGGGGAAAGGAGTCCGGCTATCCACTTAGAAGTTTTATAATTGAAAGCTCCGGCACATGAGATGATAGGTCTGAATAGAAGATTATCTTTATGAGTTTTGGGGAGTCCATAAAAGTAAGGTAGTTTTGGTTAATGACTTTAAATTTCTCCAATAGTTCAGTGCTCTTTTTGTCTTTGCCAATTATTCTTACTTTTCTAAAAAAAATTCTGTGGGGACGTTTTGGAGGGGATTTTTCGTTAATTTGTCATAAGTGTTTGTGCCACGAAGGAGTTGGTTGATTTTGTCGAGGTAAAAGTCTTTGTCCATGATTACATTTTGCTGTCTTTGTCGGATCTGCTTATTACAACATCCAATTTTTGTAGTGAGCCGATGGCTTTCATAAATCTACAGGGGACAGGGTATTTCTTGAAACAGACTCTTGGAAATTCTAGCCCTTTCGCTTCTACCTACCCAAGTACCTTAGCCAAATCCTGATTAACGCACAACAAAAGTCAGCCCCCAAAGACACAGGGGTATATGAAATACCTTGCCTCGACTGTGACAAATCTTATATCGGTTTTACTGGTAAATCACTTCCCAGAGATTAATACAACATACAAGGTCAGTAAGGTATGGCCAACAGAGCTCAGCTATTCTTAACCATATAAATAACCATAACTACAGGATAAACTGGAATGCGTCTCCTATAATCTATAGCAGCAATTGTTGGTTCAAAAGCCAGATGGTGGAATCAGCCCTGATTAAACAAAGAAATAAGATGGGTCTATCAAAAGGATCATAGGACTCAGGTATTATAGATAAAATCTTCCTCCAACCAGCGATTAAGAAGCTATCAACTGGAGTGATGTAAAGGGTGACCTCTGGATTTCTTGGTATAAATACTGCCTGTCTGTATTCTTTACTTCATTCATATGCTTGCCAGTAGAAGGAGACAGTTTGGTCTCTGAAATATAGCACCACCAGGACCCACTTATACAGCACCACCCACCTTCCAAAACAACCCCTTCTCTGCGCCTCCCTCTACACAGCCTTACTGCCCCTCCTCTCCGATGGCGCCAAGTCATCCGAACAAACCCCCAACCATGGAAAATTGTGGAGGCCTTTCTCCAACCCCCAAAGCCCTTTTTCAGTCAGAATGTAGGCAGTGTTACCAACATTTTTATGAGGCCGCACTTATATTGTTTTGAAGTAGGAGGGATGTTCAAGTAAACTTTCAGTGGGAAATTCTGTCTTGTACTATGTAACTTTTCTAAGTTGGTAACAACGTCAAGTCTTAGCGCTCACAAGATTTTCTAAATTGTCATAAATTATTCCAAGCATCTGCGTATGCCAGGAACTGCTGTACTAATCACTGTAATTTGACAAGCGATTGCTGATTTGTTGTTTTATTGCCAGCAATAAGCTCCTACTTGCACAGAAGCACTGTGATTCCACATTGGGTTGACTTGCATCTAGCTCCTGTATGTGTGTTTAATCCCTGAGTGCTAAGTATACTTATTGCACTGCTGTAATTATTTGTATCTCTCTTGGTTGTTTAGTGCATTTAATCACTTGCACATATGTTCCAACCCATATAAGCATAAATTAGAATCCTAATGTTTCAAAAAGTGTGATACTTTGGATATTTAAAAGAATAAAAATAATATGTGAAGCATTAGTGACACACCTATCACGCACATTTATTGCCATGTGTTGCACCCTCAGTACTCAGCTCTCATGGTGATGTGACTTCGATTCTAAGTACAGAACTTGAATTCAAGGGGGAAAAGTATAACAGAGTTGAAAGTAATTATTATCTTTTGCGATGGCCGAGTGGATCAGTTATTGACATTCTACCACCATCCTTTAACGGTATATACTTGAACCCTGGGGAAGGGAGGTGCACTTTTCATGTTATTTAAATCCAGTACGAGTTTGGAATATTATCTACAATATCTCGAAACGTTCACGTGCACACACGCGCACACACACAAATGTATATATATATATATATATATATATATATATATATATATATATATATATATATATATATATACACACATATACATATATATATATATATATATATACATATATATATATATATATATATATATATATATATATATATATACTTGTGTGTATACAATACAGATAGGTAAACGAATGACCAGGAGCTATTTATGCATCGTATAAAGGCGATACAATTTCCATTTTCTTTTGTGAGCCGAGGCCTCAGTCTTGAGCATCCACATCTAAGAGGCGACCTCCCATGGGTCTATATTTTCTTAGTAGCAAAACTACTCCCTCGGCGTTTGGCATTCAGTGTCTCCCTCCCCCCGATCCCCAGAGTTTTCCTTTGTTTATTTCGAGGGACCCTCATCACCTCGAGGGTTATCCAAACCACACCTCATCGGGCATTGTTCGTTGTACCTTTCATAGCATCACAGGGTTCGTATAATGGGCGATCCAAGGACCGACCCCTCAAGGTGATTTCGGGAAGAGACAAGGAGGATGTGAGTGGTAATCCAGAGATATAAATTCCGATGCTGGAGACATCTCAGGGAAGGGAAATAATCCTTAGACCAAGCCAGTGTGTTCAAAGAAATGAAAGCCCTTTTGTAGATGTATTTTTTTATATTTTCATACTTTTTTTTTAGGTTGTTTCAGTCTTTATTTCTTTGTGAAATTGCGAGTCACGGAATGAGAAGAAAAAGTTTTTTTTGTCTGACACTGTGTTCATCCCCTCCATTTTGTTTGTTTGGTCTTTATTCCTTCGTGCTGAGTGAACGGTTGTTCTGAAAATTACATTCCGTAATATTTTTTCGGTTTATATCTGAACATCAGTTTGTTTCCTTATGTCTGTGTACTTGTCTTAAGAAAGCAGTGGACGAAGTAAGAACTTTTCCTTAGTTGTTATTCGTTTTATGGGGACTTTTTCATGATGTTTACGTTTCTATAATTCATTTATATCCTTGTCTGTTGATGGTCGGTTGTCATTACTCACTGAACTCTTTCTAAACAGTCACACGCGACCTCTTCCTCCAATCAATTCTAGTTATTGGGTCGTTCATTATCTCCAAAGTTGTCAATAAGTGGTCGGAGAACTGCAAATTTTGAACCATTATTTTCTTTTGAATTACCTGGCGTTGCATGCCTTGCTAACGATGTTCAGTTCTACTAAATGCGATGTCGTAGGTCCATTTTCAGCATATAACATTAAAGAGCACCTCTTACGAGGGGAAGCTTCCCAGAAAAGGAACGCAGCAGTCACTGCCACGTTCACATTTGAAGGAGCTGAATCTTGGATGAACTCCCTGTGTATAAAACTTTTGCGATATTAACTGTATCATCCACGTTTACAAGACTCATGAGCAGAGCGTTGAACCTCTCTACATTCTGTGCCATTCACACCTGACACCTACCTCACACACTCGCACTTCCTGATGAAGTCCCTTTCTTTTGAAAAACTCCGAGCAAAATATCCAACATTTATGGTCTCCTTCTCCCTCCTTCATAGCGCTTTTTGATTTGCACACACTTTTTAACGTTATCGTCCTCCATTCTCTCCACATAACCAAACTATCTCATTAAATTCCGATCCATCCTTTCTCCCGTACTAAGCTATTTACCAGTTTTGCATATCTCCATAATTGACACCATTTCAATTCTTGTGGCCCCAAATACTATACAACTATTCAACTCACCAGTTTTGCATATCTCCATAATTGACACCATTTCAATTCTTGTGGCCCCAAATACTATACAAACTATTCAACTCACCAACTTCAGCCTTTTTGCTTCCATTCACTTTCATCATCCACATTTCACTCCCCTAAGGGAGACTTGGATAAGCAGTCTATTCCTACAGTACCACCTTGGCTTCATAGACACTCCAAGTCTCCTCTCAGTCTTGAAGATGCACCCTTCACCTTCCTTTCTTGACTTTTCTGTGGCACCTCTTTCTCTCATCCTAACATCATCTGTTTATGTAAGGTCGGTAGGTTGAAGCCGAGTGTTACTGCGGGATAGTAAGCCGTACTAGGCTGGGGGTGGGGGAGAGGGATGGGAATCCCTATAATGAGTGTGACTAGAATAATTAGACCCTTTCACTTTTGAAAACACAAATGGCACCCTTTAACCCTTAAAGATCGATATCCAGGACTATTCAGGTATCATTGCAAAGTTAACATCAGCACTCATTCTCTCAGTATTTCCAAGATTTACAGAGAGCCTGGCGCAAAAGGAGTGCGGGTGAAGTTGCCGGAGCTAACCTTTTTACTGTCCTCTATTTCTCCTTATTTATCAGTGTTCTTCCTTTTCTCGCTCTGATGAGTAAAATTATTTATACCTATTCCCTGCTATACAAGGGACAAGTTTAATTTTCCCCATCAATGTACATTGTAACAAGGTGTTTATAAAATTCTACATTACTCTGCGAGCTCAATTGCAGAAGGACTTGGTGCCTCGGTTGCGTCAGAAATATCGAAAGAGTAATTTATGTCCAGATACAAAGAGCAGCCTCATCCACTTCCTATAATTTTGTTTGTGAAGCTGCTGGCTTTTTATTGTTTTGCTACTTTTTCGTTTTCTGTAAAAGAAAACTATTGTGCCGGTTTTATCTGTCCGTCCGTCCTCAGATCTTAAAAACTACTAAGGCTAGAGGGCTGCAAATTGGTATGTTGATCGTCCACCCTCCAATTATCAAACATACCAAATTGCAGCCATCTAGCCTTAGCTTAGTAGTTTTTATTTTATTTACGGTTAAAGTTAGCCATAAGCGTGCATCTGGCAACGATATAGGACAGGCCACCACCGGACCGTGGTTTTAAAAAGATTCATGGGCCGCTGCTCATGCAGCATTATACCGAAACCACCGAAAGATATGTTTTCGGTGGCCTTGATTATACGCTGTACACAAAACTCGATTGCGCTGGAGAAACTTCGGCGCATTTTTTACTTGTCTTTTTTTTTTTTTTTTTGAAGGTCTTTCACTAGCTCAGATGGCTTCTTGCACCCTGTCGTGTGTAAAGATGAGCGTAACGCAGTGTTCAACCCACCAACCCCAATATCTAATCTGGGCTTTGGCCTCGATGAGAGTACTTTCCTATCTTGTCAGGCACGATTCAAGTCCCTTTTCAAGTCCAGATGGGTTTTTCAGTAACTTGTGAAACTCGCTTGTTCATCCTTCGTGGATGATTTCCCAGTTGAAAGATGGCTAGATATGTCTAATCATTCATATAAGTGTTATAAACGCAACTTTCAGTCTCCATAATAGATGGTCCAGATCCCCCAGTTCGATTGGAAGCCCCCAACCCAAGACAACAATCGCTTTTCCTAAAAATTATCATTTTCTTCAGCATTCTGCCATTTTACATTGCTCTCTGTTCCATCCATTTCGAAAAGGAAATCATCCGAGAGAGCTTTTGTGAACGTCAAGTTATCCCGTTAATGACGTCTCTCTCTCTCTCTCTCTCTCTCTCTCTCTCTCTCTCTCTCTCTCTCTCTCTCTCTAAACTGAATGATGCCATTAAGATAATTGAACTCTTTCAGTAATTTTGAATAATGGGGAATCTTTACTAATGAAAACACGCTGAACTAGCGTTCCAAATTCCTCTAGGAAAATAGGAGAATTTACTATGTCACAATCATACATTGTCTGCAGTTTCTGAGAGGAAACCGTGATCATAACAATATAAAGGATTTAATATTGCCCTGCATTAGATGCTCGTGAGATGCTCGAGTCACTGAGCCATTCATAACGAACATAGATAGGTTATTCAGAAAAAAAAACACATCTAATACGTAGAAATTTTGCTTTGAAAAAGATTATTTGGATAAACTTTTTTGGAATTAACCCGCACTTTCATTAAAAACAGATGTAAGAGGAACAGTCTGACTGATCACATCTGGCAGAAAGAAGACAGTGGTTAGGAGCACCGACTTGAGTGTCTACTTTCGCCGTGATGTCACTTAAGGGTTCGCAAGGGGCTGAATTGATCGCCAGGTCTGCCTTCCATAATTAACTGCTCTCAACTAAACCTGTCGCAGAATCTCTCTCTCTCTCTCTCTCTCTCTCTCTCTCTCTCTCTCTCTCTCTCTCTCTCTCTCTCGCTATATATATATATATATATATATATATATATATATATATATATATATATATATATATATATATATATAGTAACCACAATACATACTAAGTTCTGTAGTAAAAACAATACCTCCTAAGTTCTGCTAAAATATACATAGTAGATTATATATATATATATATATATATATATATATATATATATATATATATATATATATATATATATATATATATATATATATATGCATGTATGTATGTATGTATATATATTTATGAAAACGTATAATCAACAAAATTAGAAGACAGGATAGTTATCGGAGGCGATTTAAACGTGCATGTCGGGTGTAATCTTGTCAATATCAGTGGGATCTATGGAGAAGCAGTAACCTTTGATATGGCTATTAACAACACTTTCTTCAAAAATGCCAACTATGCAACACACAGTAGTGGAGGAAGACGGACACAGACAGATTTTCTGACGTGTAGAAGAAGCCATCTAACAGAGGTGAGAAATCGCGAGGTAATAAAGGGGGAGAGTGTTAGAACGCAACATAGATAAGTGGTGTCAGACTTTCTGATAAGACATGTTGGAGGGGGAAGAAGGACAGTACAACAAAAGATGAAGTGGTCGAGGCTAGAGGACCATGGCATGAGAGAAAGATTTAAGGAACTGGTACTCGGTAGGATCATATTAGCAGAGGACATAAACACCTGGTGGGTAGAAATAGGGCTATGATTCTGTAGAACAGCAGGAGAGTTATTGGGAAAGACATCTGGTAGAGGTCCACCCACACTAAACAGGAGAGCTGGTGGTGGAATTATGAAACGCAGGAAAAGATCGACAGGAAAAAGGAGGCAAAGATAGCTTATGATGGAAATGATTCGAGGAGAATCAATTGTCCTGGAAAAATGCAAAGAAAGCTGTAGCAAGGGCAAAGGCAAATGCAACGAATGAGTTGTATGAGAAAATGAACGCACCAGAAAGGCAAAAGTGTATATATATACATACATGTGTATATATATATATATATATATATATATATATATATATATATATATATATATATATGTATATGTGTATGTGTGTGTGTGTGTGTGTGTGTGTGTGTGTGTGTGTGTGTGTGTGTTTTAGCAAAATGCAGAGATAGAGCCACGAAAGATCTGATGCACATCAAACAAATCGAAGAAAAATATGGAAGAGTTCTGTCAAAGGAGGAAAGTACAAGAGCAAGATGGAAGGAATACTTTGACAAGTTATTAAAGAAAGAAACCCCCAGGAGAATAGCAGAGGATGGCATCCCACAAGTACGAGTAGTTACGGATATCAGTAGACAAGAAGTAAAGCGGGTACTGAATAAGATGAAGAGAGAAGTTAAATATACCTTAGTTTAACCAGACCACTGAGCTGATTAACAGCTCTCCTAGAAAGGGCTGGCCCGAAGGATTAGACTTATTTTACGTGGCTAAGAACCAATTGGTTACTTAGCAACGAGACCTACAGTTTATTGTGGAACCCGAGCCACATTATAGCGAGAAATGAATTTCTATCACCAGAAATAAATTCCTCTAATTCTTCATTGGCCGGCTGGAGACTCGAATTTGGGCCTAGCAGAGTGCTAGCCGAGAACTCTACCGACTCGTCCAACGAGGAACTAAGATGAAGAGCGGAAAAGCAGTAGGACCTGATGGTATACAGTCCAGGTGTGGAAATGTTTGGGAGAGAAAGGAATTGATATATTGTGGGACCTAATGTGTAAGATCTACCGTTACGATCTACGGCTAGAAACGAATACCGGATAGCTGGAGAGAGCCTAGTGCTCTTAATATATAAAGGAAAGGGCGACATAAGACTGATATCCCATGCAATGAAGATCTATGAGAAAATTACTGAAGAAAGAATAAGGAGAGAAACCACGATCAGTGAGGAACAGTTCCGGTTCATGCTTTAAAATAAACTATGGAGAAGTATGGAGAAAGACAGAAAGAACTGCTCTTGGTATTTATTGACTTAGAAAAAGCATACGTTCGTGTACCAAGGCAAGAAGTATGGAGGTGTTTGAGGGTGAAGGGTGTTTCTGGAAAATATGTGAAGGTGGCACAAGATATGTTTGCAGAAGCAACATCACAAGTAAAAAGCTTTGTTGGAACTACAGAGAAGTTCAAAGTGGGGGTTGGTCTCCATCAAGGATCAACTCTCATCCCCTACGTCTCCGACCTTGTGATGGATGTTATAACATCAGATGTCAGAGGGGAGTGCTCTATTTGCTGACGACACTGTGTTGATAAACGGGACTGGAGAAGGAGTTGAGTTCAGTGTTGGCGAAATGTGGCCTCCAGTGTGGAAGTTTCCATGCACAAGATGATCTTGTGCAGAAGCGGCGTCTTCAGTTTACGGTCTGCCACACCAGGTGTGGAAAAGATCGAACATTAGTCCAGGCAAATTAGAAGGAAAAAAGGCCGAACAGGGGAAAGAAATAATAAGTATTTTTTATATGTGGCAGAAATACTCCTCAAGGGTCATAAAATAAAGAACTAAAGAGCTCCCCACCCTAAGTGAGGTGCAACCCCTATTTTTAGGGAGAAAGTCCCCCCTTGAAGGGTAGCTTTGTGTAACCCATATTTTTAGGGAGAAAGCCCCCTTCGGAGGGTAGCTTTCACATATTTACCGATTTTTCTCCAAAAGTGCGCCGTACGGATAAAAGGTATAGGGACAAGAAAAATAAATAATTAAATTCTGCACAAGTTCATCTCTATTTTGTTTTGCTCTAAATATTATAGTTTCGACGCAAGTGAGCCTGAAAATAGAAGACGCATTTTCGTCGAAATGTAAAAATATGCATTTCACTCATATATTTCTTTCAATAACTCTTAAATTTCTAATTTCTCGTTAAAGTACAATATAGAAGACATTTTAGAGTGAAGATTCTTCTTTCATTTGGTATCTTTGTTTTCATATATATTATAATTTTTTTTTCGGAAACAAAGCGTAAAGTAGATGGTGAGCTGCAGGCAAACCGAAGACCCATTTTGTCAAAACACTTTCAGCGAAGCCTCTTCCGTGCGTGATGCCTCCTATACTCTCCATATTATCAATCAGTGTTTGTTCTATTGTCATATCTGACCATATACCGCACCAGTATTTTTCTGAACGTCGAATAGTAAAGTACCCATTTGCCGTAAAATTTGTTTAACTCACTGTGTGGCATGTTGCAAGGAAGAGAATCCATCTCTTGGAGATAGAGCTGGCAAGATTTGGCATATTGTACATGCCCAGTGGCATAGAAAATGGCACAACATAGATCTTATGCAGTCTACATGAAACTTCCGTTTCCCCCTCTCCCTGCCTCAATGAAATGCAACGCAGCAGTCATAAGATCAAAATACTGTAGCCACAACTGAGGTGCTTTACCTTTTTCCAAAATATTAGACATGTGTTCATTCAACTTTAGTTGGATTCTTTTGAGAACATCATCGTTTTCAACTGCACTGAACGATGGAGGATAGGCCTTGAATGACGAAAGAACTTGTTCTACATGCTGTTCGTCACTGTCATGAATAGCAACTCCTTGAAGAATGAGTTTTACTAATGCACAGTATGTCAGCATATGAGCTCTAATAGCCCGAGCATGTGCATGTCCAGACAGCATGTGGGGCACTGCTGAAGAACCATTCACAGTTGACCACAGTTCTGAAATCCCACTCCCCTCCATTATGTATCCAGTGGACCCGAGATAAGACACAAGGAGATGAAATCCTCGTAGCCTTACAGTTACATTGTTAAGTTCACCCTCTGGACTTGAAGACATTATATCCTTGGCTTTGATGTGGAGTGGCTGGTTAAAGTGACGAAGCACCTCACTTCGATTTTTTTGTTTCCTTGGCAGGATAGCTTAAAGCACTTAGCACTGTATTGTACTCAGTTGGGGGTAGTCTAATGAAAGGCAGTGCAAGAATTGTTGACTTATCAGAGGAATGAGTGTGTGTTATAGCCTCCATGAAACCTTGCCATGAAGGAAAGGACTGGGTTTGGAGAAATTTTCCATACAGCCATAATACATCCTTTGGTGCTGGAGTTGAAACACATTGTACAGCTTTACTGTTAGCCACAATTTTCAGTTTTAGGCACTCAAACCTTCTTTTCGTTTTCCTCCATACTCTTTTATTTGAATTTGCCCAGCCGCTGCGATCTCGTTTGAGGATGGAATGCTCTGCAATTTATTGATTTCTTGAGTTTGCACAGTTCTTGATGGAGTTATGCACTTTCTTCCACCCACTGAATGAATAGTTCCTTTGCCAGTTAGGGTTAATATTAAGCGTCAGCATTATTGACAAAATGAATCTCCTTCGTGTGGTTTCCAAGAATTTGTAGCAGATGACTCAAACAGTGCGACATCATTATATGCCGAGCAAAATCCCAAGTGTGATAATGTGTTGACGATGGTTTTAGAGCCAAGTTTCCGAAATAAATACACAGCCAAACCAAGCAATGTATACGACAAAAATGATCTTGGACACGTTGCGGCAATTATTGCATGGGCAATTGCTGTAAATTTCTTTGTTAGTTTTCCTTTTCACTCTTTTATAACTTTCGAATAAATTGGTCTAAAAATACACTCAATGTTTCAGGAAATACATCTTCGGCATTCTTCATTAAGTCCGTAACATCTGGATAATCTGCGGTGTTGTAGACTTGTTCTTATGTCCTCGCGAACTATTGTTGCTGCAGTTTTTAAAATTCTTAATCTCTCTGTATACCAGGTATTGATCAACTTTAGTCCAGAGCCACAGAAACAAACTACTATTGGTCATTTCTTCATTTGAAAAAAACATTACTTGGCCTCCATATGCGTTCATTAACTTAGTTTTCAATGTTTTCTCTCTTACTGATGAACTTTCTGGCATATTTTCTTCAAGATTTCTCATTAAATCGTGTAGGAAAGTGAATTGACATTCCTCAGAATCATCAATGTACGTACACAGTCTTTCAAAAGCGCTTTCAGTGTAATATTCATCCTTTGGGTGCCCTCTTTTTAAAGATGATGATGTCGTGCAAAAAAAAAAAACAGTTTGTGCAGCAAACTTCATGATAAGGTGCTTCTTCAGCAACAAGACATATATATGACACTGTTAACTCTTTTGAATATTTTCTCACCCGACTCATCTTTTCTTTGTTTAGCAAAGTCTGAAATTTTTCTTTTTTAAATGCAAAACTCGAACTTCCCAAATTGTTTTGCGTTTGTGCACATTCCTTTTCTTTTCTGAAGCAATATCACATACATCACCACAGAACAAGAAGTTACTTTTGAAAATTAAATTTTTCCTCTGATCTCAAGGACAGCTGTGTTTCTGGTGATTTGTCACTTTTCTTTCTTACATCTCTGGCTATTTTCTCTTTTATATATTCACGCCTTCATATCTTGTGCACTTCAATAGTGTCAACATTCTGTAGCATATCTAAATTACCGTCTTTTCGGATTTCAGTAACACGTCTCAAATTATGGATGCCTTGTTGCACTTTCATAATTTCACCTTCACTTAATGTATTATGGCAGCATAAACACATTTCATCTCTTGACGCCTTGGTAAATTTTTTACTTATTCACTTCTGAAAACAATTCCACTCATCTCTGAAAAAAATAAACATGATAATCACCTATTAAGAAATAAAAATGTGCTAAGTATAATTTTATTTAGAAGTTTTCCCTTGCAAACCTTATGATGTGAAATAAATAGATATGCATTTCTAGGAATGTACAATTTCTTGTGTGTTTGTTTCTTTTGCCTCATTAATTCAACATTTAGAGGAAACCAAAAACGCCAAATGAAAGAGGAATCTTTATTCTACAATGTCATCGATATAAGCATTTTTACAAGAAATGAGTCGTTTAAGGGATGTAAGGACGAAATGCATATTTTTACGTTTTAGGGAAAATGCGTCCACTACTTTCGGGCTCATTTGCGTCGAAACTTTAATATTCAGAGCAAAACGACATAGATTTGAACTTGTGCAGAACTTATTATTTTTTTTTCTTGTCCCTATACTTTTTATCCGTTCGGAGCACTGTTTTGGAGAAAAATCGGTAAATATGCGAAAAGCTACCCTCCGAAGGGGAACTTTAGATATTTGTTTGGTGACACTTGAGGACTATTTCTGCCAAATATAAAAAACTTATTAATTTTTTCCCCGAAAAATGGTAATTTGCCTGGACTACATGTCTTGATTGACGCGTCGAATGCAGACAACAACAGAGTGACAGCAGCTAAAAATAGATTTCCATCTAATTAAGGTTACTTAAATCTATTTAAAATTGTTCTAATAAATGTAAAAAGTGATTGTGATTAACTTGATAAGGGAAGTTTATGGGAAATAAACTTTAGACTGTGAAGGAAAGCATATATTGTACACGTTAGGTTTTACTGATGGTTGAATAAATTTAAAATTTAGCCGAGCGTGGAAATCAGTGGTGTCGAAATGTGGCAACACTTGAGCTGAAGGTAGAAAGGTGGAGACAGGCGCTTGAAGATGGAGTTCAGAATATAAGAAGGATAAAAACTTGGTATCTGTGGATGGGAAGAGAGGGAAAACGGGGAAAGGTGAACTGAGTCAGGACAACATCAAGAGAGTCAAAACTTTCAAATATCTAGGATCACATGTGACTGATGTTGGAGATGTGGACTCTGAAATCAGCCACAGAATACAAGGTGCTTGGATTCATTGGAGAAGATTGTTGGGGACATTATGCGACAGGAGGATTAGTGCAAAGGTCAAAGGGAAGTTTTACAAAAGTGTAGTCAGGCCAGCTATGATTTACGGAGCTGAGACGTGGCCAATGAAGAAGTCTCAAGTACGGAAAATGAATGTGGCAGAGATGAGGATGCTGAGATGGATGTGTGTAGTCACAAGAAGAGATAGGCTCAGAATTGAATTTGTAAGAGGAACAGTTAAGGTATGGAAAGTATCGAAGAAGGCCCAGGAAAGAAGACTACAGTGGTGTGGTCATGTCATGCGGAGAGAAGATCATGTGTATAAAAGGGATATGAGCATGGAGGCAGAACGAAGGAGAAGAGGAAGGCCAAAGTTCAGATGGAAGGATAAAATAACAAATGACATATGGGGGAAGTGTTGAAGAAGCCAGAATGCATTGGAAAGAGGGAGTTGGAGAAGGCTGATGAGAAACAGCGACCCCATGCAGAAATGGGTGAAGCTGACAACATAGAAAACGAAGAAGAAGATAAGCGTATAATTTATTACTTTTCTTTCTTTTGTATGTTATATTCCGTTGCACCTCTATCGTTCGGCTGACATCCAGATATACACCTCTCTCTCTCTCTCTCTCTCTCTCTCTCTCTCTCTCTCTCTCTCTCTCTCTCTCTCTCTCTCTCTCCCCGAGTGTGTTAATGTGAGTGCGTGCTCGCGTGTGTGTAAACTCCATTCAAAAATTCTCTCTTGTCAAATTATGCAGTCTTCCATACATAGCTGGAATACACTGGCATACACAAACACCCGCTGCACTTTTTCCCTCCACTCGAAAACGACCCGAGAACATAAAATGAAATAAATGGTTCTGTCTATAATCCTCGTTGTTAGTGAGCAACTGCTCTCTGAGTCATAATACAGAATTATAACAGGAGATTCAATTTACGTTCTGAATCATTCTAGCTAATTCAGCATAAGGACCATATCCATACATAAAGAAACGTCAAAAATAAAGATACTATAAAGCAAAATCCACTGCTCTTTGTAGCTAATCCCCGCCCACTGCTTACGTCACGACCATTCCTTGAAGCTGATTGGTTGGCAGTGGATTCGAAAAATTGGTTAACCTGTGGTTCTTTTCATCTTCATTAATTTTCCAATGGTTGTTTTACCGAACCAAAATACGTTCTGCTGATTATCAAAAGGGAACGTTATATTATCTTCTGAAATAAAGTCCTGATACAGATCTCCCTAAAAATGGTACTAAATAGGAAAATATGAACGAATTCAGGAATGTTCTGCGATGCTGCAATGTTCTTTTTTGTAAATGAGGTTCACCTGAATACGGAGGTGACACAGGGAATGTCTGCTTTTGAATTGGTGCACTTGAATTACAGGACAATGATAATTACTATCTGATATTGTCAAGCATGTTCGCCATTCTAAATTTAAACACAAAGACTTTCTTAGAGCTATGCAGACTGGTATTTCATTTTGATATGAGGAAATTTTACTACATTTTAATAGTCATACAATCGATTTCACTGCAACCGTTTACACATTCGCTGGGATGACAAGCAGTGACTGCACTCTCAAAACCTAAATATGCCTAATTTTAACTTAAAGTTACAATATTATAGGCTCTACGAGTCATAATGGATATAATTTGCTGAGAATTTTCTTAAGAACATTATCTCCATTCGAAATAACAAGAACATAAAAAATGACGTAGACCTATAATGTCCTATGTCTTTTTGTCGGTTTACACAGCTTATGACGTTTGGATTGTGGGCCTGTCTTATATTCAGCCGTTTTATTGTGGTTCTCGGTGTGGTTATTTTTGTTTTTGTTGCTGCTGTTATGGTGCTTATAGTGTCTTCGAAAAATTTCATATGGAAACCTAACATTGCAGAATAAACAAAGAATTATCTGCCTGCTATTGTTAATTGAAATTTAGTCATTTGCTTTCTTTAAAAGTAATCGAGATCTTTATGAATATAGTCTACGCTAGAATATTCCTCCTAACAACAGAGAGAGAGAGAGAGAGAGAGAGAGAGAGAGAGAGAGAGAGAGAGAGAGAGAGAGAGAGAGAATTTATTGACTTGAGTGTCCTTTTGTCCAACAGGGTAATCTACAAGAATGTCCAAAAGATCCAAGATTCGTGGACTATTCGCAGACTGGTTTGGATCATCTCACACCTAACTTTTTCAGCTGTCATTTATTTTTTCTTATTTCGTTAAGTATCTTATGATGCATTCCTACCATAGCCTTCATTTTCATAGAAACACTACAGCAGCCGTATATTTACCCATCACAGTAATATAATTTGTTATCCCTTTTGTAAATATATTTTCAATATAATTCATTGCGAGCAGTTCAGTAGTTGTTTGTAAGGCTGAGGCAGCCCTGTGATTGGTCTGTGCCATCGGCTACATGCCCACAAATTTTACTTTTATTCTATGAGGTAGAAGTGGCGTTTCATTTACCATGGCCATCGACGCAAGTAATTATGTATGTGTATATGCACATGCTTATATACTTGTATATTTCACCGCATGCTTATACATCATATATCGTGGGAGTCTATGTTAATTAAAAGCTAGATACTTGTACTTTTGCAATGAGAAATTGGCCTGTAGGCCCATGCCCTGTCATTGCCTCAAATCATAAGAAATTGACTTGTAGGCTTATGCCCTATCATTGCCTCAAAATATAAGAATTTTTATGTAGACCTAATCTCACAATGATATTAACATTTGACATGCAAGATTATGAAGAATTAATACCCTAATATCGGAACTGGCTGCATAAGTTTATGCTTCATCTCAATAAATGTGGTCTATGTGGAATCTCTTATGTAGGGCAACACCAATTTAAAAGAAAGAAAAAAAGCAAGATGCTTGTGTATTTAGGCTGCGCATGATCAAAAAAAAAAAAATATATGCACAGACAGAATGATCCAAGATCTTCATAATGATGTATAACTTAATGTATCTTTTATCGGAGATATCAATTGCATAATTCACAACTCCAGGAATTCAAATATGTGGTGTCATCATGCATGCACAGAGCTCAGTATGACCGAACGGAGTCAAATCCGTGCTGGCAATCATTTAGACAGTTAACTAGTGTGACGTCATTCCCCTTTCGGGAGCTGGCCAATCACTGGCGTGCAGTGGGCGGGGCTTATCTGCAAAGGGCCATGGATTTTGCTATAGTGAACTCTACCGGCGGCTTAAGGTTTTATATTCTGTGATACTAGGTCACTATAAGCATGAATCATGTTAGCGGCGGTGAGACGGGGTTCAAGTTTGTGTTAGCGTAAGTGCAAACACACTTACAAGTTTTAGTGAGAGAATACCACAAGGAAGTAATAAGCAGAAGAAATAATTTTCTCCCTGATATTTTCCTGTGATCTGTACAAATATACACACATAAACACGCACATACACCCACACACACACACACACATACACATATACATATATATATATATATATATATATATATATATATATATATATATATATATATATATATATATATATATATATATATATATAGTGAGGAATGAGAGGTGTTGTATCAGCCGGTGGACATCAGTAGGTGTAGGTTGAAGGATCAGTCCTTTATTCCTTTTCAAAGTACTTTATTGTTGCTGCGACGTTTCAGGACGAAAAGTCCTATTTTCAAGCTGTAAAAATAAAAGTTAAAAGTTAAATTAACAACTCGGACTAAAAATTAAGTTATATTATTTGTAAATATATATATATACTATTATATATATATATATATATATTTAACAATTTTTAGTCCGAGTTGTTATAACTAACTATATTTGAAAATGGGATTTATCCTAAACGTCGCAACAACATACTCTATATAAAGGACTATATATATATATATATATATATATATATATATATATATATATATATATATATATATATATAGAATCTACTGGCCACTTTTTACCAGAAGTTAGGAGGGCATTGTGGTTATAACAGTCATATATATATATATATATATATATATATATATATATATATATATATATATATATATATATATATATATAAATATGGAGAGAGAGAGAGAGCTGTATAATGGAGTATAAGCTGGGGAAAGATAGGTAGATAGATAGAGTGATGCATAACGGAGTTTGTGCCATGCGAAGGAGGAGAGAAAGCAGCAATCAGATTATGCACTGAGAAAGAGAGTGTGAGAGAGATGCTTTCAACTCGATGCAGCCAGGAAGACTCGTGGCTGTTCGTGCCCCTAATGGCCATCTGCTATCAGGCACCAGACTGAGAGTTGTGTTACGAAGTGACCTGGCAATGGGCTTAAAGGTGTGAAGGTGTTGCTGGGAGTAGAGCAATAACAGCAGTAGCGGCTGACAAAATTGCAGTAATAATTGATAGTGGCGGCAGTAAGAGCAAATGTATTTTTAAACCCCATGCGCATTACCTTTGTTTTCTTACTCAAACTTCTTTAGCCTATATACTGTAAGTCTATCTGATTTTATTTTTTATTAATCTTTGTTTATTTAGTATGTATTTTTTGTCTGTATTTTATCTTTTCACGGACAAGGGTTCTGTTTTGTTTGAAATTGTTTTCCATGTGATTGACCTTATAGTCTTGATTCATATGCACGTTTGCTCGTTTTAAAGAAGACGAAATACTTTCCTCAACAGGAATCGAGGCAGTAATTTGTGCGATAAGAATCGTGGAGCAACCTGGGGGAGCTAAGTAAACCAAGTTCCTCTTTACAAAGCAATTCATGGTAGCTAAATTGGTCGCAGCATAGGCCTACACATTCAGAAACTGTTAGGCAGTAGATAACAAATCACCCCTCAGTGGCGTTCGTTTTTACTCTGTCCCCAATGTACGTATTTTTGTTACATCCGAATTATTTACTGTAAATATTACTCTTTATGAAAATGATGGTTGTACCTATAATCATAATTCGAGTTCCTCTTACTTGGAGGCTGACATGACGCATAATTTATTTCAGCTTTATAATGACAGGTGTTTAGAAAAATTCGGATTACCAGGTGATATAATATTGCTCTTCTTCAGTGTATTGTGCCGTATTTTATAAATCTTAAAAGATATTTTTGAGAGTCATGTGACTTAGAGAAAAGAAATTCATTTCCTTCCAAGAATAACTATGTCACCCAGAAAGATTTAGTGTAGCATTCAGAGGAAATTATTGCAGGTCAAACTAAACAAATGACTTCGAAAGCTCTCGTCTTGCAATAACAGAAAACAGATATCTCCAAGTAAGAACACTTGTATCGACGCACTTGTTAGAGAAAATTTATTATGTTCACCCAAGAAGGAATTACTCGGTAACCACATTTATGTTGCTACGTGGAAATATATCCATCAGACACGAGAGGACAAGAAAAGGTTTAAAGGACTTGATTCTTCAAGCAAAACTCAAGCATGAAAAAGAATGGAGATTCACATGCGGGATTTTTATTCGACAAAAGAATATGAATGCGGGTAAGATTATCACAGACAGTCCATATGCTTTTTGAGAAATTTTAAATACGGACAGCGAAATAAATGTCCAAGTAAAGTTCAGATCTTTCCCAAAAAGACAGCTTCCCAAAATAAAATTAAGATTCTGCAAAAAAAAAAAAAAAAAGAGACAAGAAGTAGATGATTATTTGTAGGAACTCAATTTGATAGATCTAGGAAACAAAATTGTTATCGTAACGAAGACGGCTTTCCACAGGGACGTATTTTCACCTAGAAGGCAGAGGAGAGTGTATATTGGGGAAGTTTTTAAGAAGAAACAAACACCGCAAATGCCATGAAAATTATATCGAGGAAAACCGGACCATATATTAAAAACGTATTTGTGTGTAAAAATGACACAGAAATCTCTGGAAAATTACTTAGATATATTTACGAAAATTAATGAAAAAAATATGACAAACCAGAGTTTCCCGTTCCTGTCTTATATTGGCAAGTGGTATTTTTTTTTCTGCATAATTTTCACCGGTGAGTTTTCTTGACAGCCTCAGCCATTGCTTCCACGAGAAGGCATAAGCTATACTGTATGTACGTTTAGTTTCACATTTCAACAATTTGAAATATATTAGTCAATGATGATCTTCATTGAACAACTCAATCATAAGCAAAGTCTTAGAAATCAAAATTTCCCTTTCAGTTATCTTTCAGTGCAAAAGTTTATTTCCCACCAATGCCCATGAATCCAGCAAGTGTATGAATGGCTTTAACTTTTACCCCTCCTAGTGCATCATAAGTGTATATGAGTTTACAGTCTGCATTATGATTCTAGCCAGGTTTAGATTCATGATCGATATCTCTTTTGCAGTCTTGCCATGCATACACTTGGTCTTGCGAAAACTCAAAAACCATTCATCTTATTTTCTCACGAGGTTTGTGGAAATTTGGCGCTATTTATATGGAGCTAACGGGACTAGAACTTGATACCTTTATCTAACCAAAAATTGCAGGGAAAAAATTATGGGAAGGAGAAGGGGTTGGGCCGCCCCCCCAAAAAAAAAAAAATAATAATATACCGACAACCTAAAAAAAAAAAAATCATGTAATAAGAACCTGGAGAAAGTTCCACAGCGTGGCGGAAAAAGGAAAACAAGTCACCAAACCTGGCGATCTTAAGATTGATTGGGTTTTTGTTTACTGATCTCATCTTGGTTGTCATAAGCATATTTTTTTGTTAGTTTACTGATGGCTTGATTTATGTAAGAGAGAGAGAGAGAGAGAGAGAGAGAGAGAGAGAGATGACCATTATTGTTCCAGAAATGAAATGAAGCAGGTTTTTTTTTTGTGGAAAAACATGTGATGTATAAACACTCATGGACAAATGTAAAACTAAGGTGAGGCACGTTAAATGAAAGGAAATCACACACAAGGCTTATTTTAAATTATTCTGGTCCTTCTTACCTTTGCATATAGGCTTCATTCTCCCTCTTCCTCTCTACCTGTCGATCAATGATTTATTCTTTCTCCTCCTCCTCCTCCTCCCCCTCCCTTTCCATCCCTCTCTCTAGTTAAGATCAAACGAGCATAAAACGACACCGAAGAATACCTTGACTGATATCGACCAATAATGAGCGAATCGTTGAAGGAGAACGACCCATAGGGCGAGCTTGTTGTGTAGGTCAGAGAACTCGGCAGCTGTTGCGAATAGGTCAGGGGTCGCACAGGTGGCGGATGAAAGGGGGGAAGCGCCCTGAGCAGAATGGATGCGTGGAGGTGAGGAGGAGGAGGAGGAGGAAGAAGAAGAAGAAGAAGAAGAAGAAGAAGAAGAAGAAGAAGAAGAAGAAGAAAACGACGACGAATGCGATAAGGAGAGAGCTGCGAGAAGGGATGAGGGGCGGGTGATAGGAAAGTGCAAAAATCCTGTTAAGAACGATGAGCTCAAAATGGAAGCCTGGATGACTGAGGAGAGTTGAAGCCATATTAAGAAAGAAAAAGGAGAATGGTGACGGAAGAGGGAGAAAAGAAGAAAGGAAGAACTCCACGAATTTAAAAGAAGAGAGACTGGAGAAGAATGGGGACGTTGGCACAAAAGGGAAAAGAATTGAAATGAAAAACTAAATTTCGCACATGGCTCATACCATAGTGAACTTACGTAAAGAAGACAGATTCGTAAGGAGACCAGAAACAACGGATTTTTAAGTCGGAGAAATAGAACATATATGGAAAGTGACCAAAACATTATCCTCTCTGTATTGACTGAAGGACTAGGGCCAAAGTTGAGCGCCAGACTATGGAAAGAAATTCCCTGAAACGGACGGCTGGGAATGAATGTGATTACGATCAGAATTTATGAAGTTGTCGTTCAAATTGGTGCTGGAAAATAATTTTTTATGCCTATAATTATGAAGATTATGTTTTTTCCTATATTTTACATACCAGTGACGTGTTTTAACAACACCTCCTACAAAATGAACGAAAGCAGCAACATACTTTATAGTTTGTTCCTGTTGCGGCATCCCCAGGATAACAATGGCGTTCTTTCTGATTCGGTTAATACTGTCAGTTTGCTAAATTGTGGTCATAATGGTATGGAAAAGAATATTACGAAACACCCGAGTAATCCAGCCAACACACAAAGATATTGCCATCGTAGGTGTTGGTAGTTACAACTGTCACTGCTGGAAAGCGCTCTCGTGGTTTTCAGAGGATTTCAGCCAATGTTTCCTCGGTAGTTACGAAACTTAATTTATTTACAAAGAATACTTTTGGTCATTATAATATATATATATATATATATATATATATATATATATATATATATATATATATATATATATATATATATATAAATTCAGTTTCGTACCCATTCAGGTACCAAAGGCTGGAATCATCTGAAAATCACGAAAGCACTTTATAGCAAGTAGATTGGGGCAGAACATACTGCTTTACAAAGTAGTAAATGGGGCTTCACAAGACCGTTGGATTATCAGGTTTACAGATCAGGCAGTTTGCCATTCGTTTTGTCATAAAGAACAGGAAGACAATTATTGTTTTGTAAATATAACTGATGGGTACATCGTTACGAGGAATATATAATCATTATGTATTTAATTTTCTAAATTGTATTTGTATGTTATTCCAGACTGTACATACTATATATGCTATAACACGAGAGAAGTGACTTTCTAAATTTTATTTGTGTATTTACATATTTTTTATGTATTTCTTTATTATTTTTTGCGGCAAAAATTCTGTAAATGACGCCTGTTATTCAACAAGAGGTTCTATGTATGCATGCTGACCAGTATCCTATTTGCGTGCTGATAGGCGTACTTGTATAAGTTTCAAGTGCAAATATTTTTGGTGCGTGAGTGTCTGCCTATATATATATATGATATATATATATATATATATATATATATATATATATTATATATATATATATAAATAAGTTTCAAATGTGCAATATCAAATTCATTTTTGGTATCACCGAAGGGGAATTTATATAAGTGATAGATGGCGCGGTGGTAACGTCCACTGGAGTCGTTGAATGGGTCCATGTCATAGTGGTACCTGTTCATTTATCATTATATAAATTCCCCTTCGGTGATATATCGCATATATCTCATAGCGTGAATTTGATATATATATATAAATCACATGTGATAAAAAATTTCATATATATATATATATATATATATATATATATATATATATATATATACATATACACACATATATACACATGTATATATATGTGTGTGTTTGTTTGTAATGTTTGTTTAATTCATAAACGCAGTATATGCATATCCAATCTACATTGGAATTTTAAAAGTGAATGATGTTCAGAAGTTTTGTAACGATTAGATCTTGGAGAAGTCGTACCATTACTAGAAGTTTTAATGATAATCTCTGGGTGTAAGTTTAAGAACTTTTTTTAGTAAACACGTAATTCTCTCCCTCACATAAAAATGCATACTCATTTCCTAAATTCTCAAGTTTTATATTTCGTTAATGATGCCTAAATGGAGGACCCTGGTTTTGATGTTATATGTTTTCTTATTTAGTATAATTTACTCTACTATTAATCTTTTTTTTTTTATTATTATGTTGCCCACTACTCTGACTAATAACACCGATGGGTGATTTTACTACGTGAAAATGTAATTTGGTTGTCATCACTGTAGCTGTTGCTGGTTTTGCAGGTTTCTGTATGAGGACAAATATATATATATATATATATATATATATATATATATATATATATATATATATATATATATATATATATATATATATATATATATATATATATATATATATATATATATAAATGTGTGTGTGTATGTGTATGTGCTCGTGCATGTACGAATGTATGTATATTCATAGGCATTGTTGAACGCATGCTGTTATGTATTTTGCTGTGGTGTATTTTGCTTTTGAAAATAAATAC
>NC_089743.1:3120000-3137500 GCF_040412425.1 Macrobrachium rosenbergii
ATTTTTGCGTGTTTTCAGGAAAATATTAATGATTTCCACTACAACTTATTGTGGGAGATTATTTGTCATAAAACTAGAATATTGTACGTCAATATCATGTATATATAATTGTTATTCGAATTCTTAATTATAGTTCAAGTAAGACTAAACACTTTTCCTTGGTTTATTGTGACTTCTCTCTCTCTCTCTCTCTCCCCTGTTGAATAAATTATAGAAAAAATGATCTTGTGAGTGTAAAAGTAGTTAACATTTCGTCTTTACACTGGAGGAAAGAAAAAAGAAGACTCTCTCTCTCTCTCTCTCTCTCTCTCTCTCTCTCTCTCTCTCTCTCTCTCTCTCTCTCTCTCTCTGTTGAATAAATTATAGAAAAAATTATTCTGTGAGTGTAAAAGTAGTTGACATTTCGTCTTTACACTGGAGGAAAGAAAGAAGAGAACCATGCGGATGGGGATGGCTAAATGGAGAGAAAGAAGTATTGGAAAGGAGGGCCCCAACACGCAGGGAATGATTTACTTCACGCTAGATAGAGATCGATAGCGCAGTGTGTTTAGGGGTAAGAAGCGACAAGTCCTCTCGAAGTTTTGTTCAGGGCTTCGTCCATGACTAAGAAGTTTATGTGTGACTGTTGTTGTGAACATTTTTTTTTTCTGTTCTGGGAGTGACCCTGAGTTATGGGAAACAGTTGAATGTTGAAAAATTTTAATATATTCACGTACACTCATACACAGATGTACATATACATTTTATATATATATATATATATATATATATATATATATATATATATATATATATATGTATGTCTGTGTCTGTATTTATCTGTGTATAAGTAAATTGGTTCTTTGGGGTCAAGTGGCAATAAAACTCACTTCACCAGTGGATGTCATACAAGTGGCGACGAAAAGGGCATGTGCGAACAGCTTTCCGAAGCGACCTTTTTGTGGTGGAAATGACGAAAATTATTAAAAAAATTATATATACATACACACACACACACACACACACACACACACACATATATATATATATATATATATATATATATATATATATATATATATATATATATATATATATTATATATATTTATTTATATGTATGTGTATGTGGGTGTACATATATTTGAGTATATATATATACATACATACATATACACATATATATATATATATATATATATATATATATATATATATATATATATATATATATATATATATATATATATATATTCTTACGAGCTTGGTGCAAATTGCAACTCTTTCCTTGTTAGGAATACTTGACTTGGGGCCACGCGTCGTAATACTAAAGGAAAGGATTATTAAATTGAGAATTTAATACGGAAAGGTCTCAGGAGAGAAAGTAAGGCTCTGAATTAATTACATGTATTTACAGAAATCAAAAGAATAAATTACAGGGAGCTGGATATGCTAGGCTCTTGGTACTTTCAGGTTAAAGTTAACGATAGACAAAATTAATAGTGCCACTCAATTAATAATGAGATATGAATAAATTCAGCTAGAAGGCTTGATTGATGGATGTAAGGGCACAGAAGGATACAGATGTTCTAAAGTGTTCACACACCCCTTCTGTAATGTATGAAGAAGGTACATGATCACTGGGTGAACCAAAACTTAGTCTAATTATTACAAGGAATGCTGAAGGCTCAAGGAGTAATATCAGGATATGTGCAGTTAAATTACCAACAAATTTCAGGGTCTAGTACAATGCAAGGGGAAAAGGAAAAACAAAATGAGATAAGAGTAATAGATAAATGACTGAACACTCTACACCACACTGTACCATTATTCTTTAAGCGAAGCTCCTTTGTTGTAGATAGAATGGCTCTCAGACGGACCTTCTACACATGGCACTCAGGTGGCACTCAGATGGTAAGGCGAACAGCCAGAGAAAAGAGATCGAGTGATGGCTCAGAGGTCATGGTCCGTGCTGTGTTACTGGTTCAGTCTAATAGCTATGTCTGTTTCTCGACACAGTGGTCTGCCATTAATAGGCCGCACTTCCTTTCTGGCTTTCGTAGCCCTAAGCAATTCAGGTGTTTTGGCTGAGGAGGACGATTCCTACAGAAGAAGAGGGATCGGCCGAAGAGAAAGTGTCTTGGGAAAAACACCTTAGGATAAGCTCTTTGCGTAGGCTTTAGTAAGGGAAAATGGTAGACCATGACTCGTTTAATTGGCATAATTTGGTTAACAGGGAAGCGTCTTTAAGGCCACTCCCTGATCTGGGTGAGATTTCCCCGAGTTTAAGCATGAAGGGCTGCCAACAAGAGAATACTTGTAGCAGCTCCCCCTACTAATAGACATTTTACACCTCTTTCAGGTGTGAATGTCTGCCAATCAGCCCAAAATGCTTACAATTTACTGTCCTTCTCCTTGAGCCTTTGCAGAGTGTGTTAGACTAAAACTATACCAAGGTGATTGCTTTCGATTATGAACAACTGTTGAGTTGGCATGCGTGAATACTTAGGCAGCACCTGCAAAGTTTAATGATAATTGGTGTAACTTGTACTAGAAATTAGATTTACTTTTGGTTAAGCCACTTATGCAAATGATACAAGAGTGATACTTGAGATATTACAAATGCAATGTTGCATGCACTTAGGGTAGGATGGATTTCTGCCTGTTAGGGTAGAGACCCGATTTAGCTAAAATAAAGCACAATTTTATACAAATCTAAAAACCCTTTATACAGTTGTGTGGCTACTCATTTGGTGAGTGCCATGTTACCTTCCTGATGGGGCAGCACTGTGCCAGTGTGGCACTAATCTCGTCAGGGCCTAGTGGCTCTGTGATATACAATTAATTTTCCATTTAATGGGTTTTAAAATTTGTTGTGCAAGTAATTGCATGAAAGGAAGGTTAAAGACTTGGCGTGCCATTGGGTCTGGTGATTAGCACTCTGCATTGGTCAGAGTGTGATGCTTAGTAGGATAGTGAGGCAAGGTAAATAGTTACAAGGCTTAAATTTAATTTACAAATGATTAAAGTTACAAGAGGAAAGTAAGTTACACATTAACTAAGAGGGAGAGTAAAGGGAGTAACCTGGCATCCGACTCTGGTTGGGTGTCAAAGTACTCAATTAAAGTGAGGCACTGTGTCGGAGGGGCACAAGCTCCAGGAGAGCTGTGTCTCTTGTAGGCTACCTGGACTTTCTACATCTCTGACTTTTCTTCCTTGAACCTCTTTTAGGTTGGTGGTTTGACGCTTTAGGAGGAATTGGTGAAGCCGAGTCTGAGGGAGGCACGGGAGTACCACCTTCTCTGGTTGCTGCAACAACTGAAGCAGGGGCGGTGCCAACAATTTCTACCATCTGTCGTCGCAGGTCCTTGAGCTCTGCGACTAGCTGAGATATGCAAGAATTTTCCATCAGAATCTCATTCTGAAGACTAGGAAAGAGAGGAAGAAGTCTTAGTGGGTGCTCGAGGTTCGCAGGTTACAGTGACCAACTCAAGCATGGGTTGCAAGGCAGCATCGTGGGGTGTGAGCTTCCTCTGAGGTCATGGGAATCTGAAAGGGACCCTAGTAAACATTGGGTTGGCTCTCTTACCAATGCTGGTAGTGGGGCCAAGCTTGGGCCAGACTGGAATCTCCTGAAGGAAGATCTATGGGGTGCTCTGGCACTGGCACTGGCACTGGCACTAAGGCAGAACCAGGCACAGGAATCAAATTTGCAATTGGCTCAAAGTTTGGGACAGATGGAGTGTGGCACTGCTCAGGGTGCTCAAGTGGAATTGTCAGGGAATTTGAGGCAAGTTTGGGATATCCTGAAGGGAGATCTACGGGATGCTCTGGTACTGGCACTAAGGCAGGGCCAGACATGGGAATTAAATTTGGTACAAGCTCTTGAACAACCAAACCTGCTCTTCGGAACCACACCTCTGCACTCACTACAGAGCACTGTCCGTGCCGTGCAAAAGTTTCCCGTATTCCACCTAACTTCACCAGTGGTTCATTGCATAATTAAGTGCCTGCAGCTTTTGCGCTCCTCGATAAGTTTGCACCATGTTACCATGACCATCCTCTCCTTGAGTGCCACATATCTGGCCCTCCAGACCCCTGGCATGTTAAGTGCCACCATCACTATTGTGTTCCATAACACAAACTGCACCTTTGCCTCTTGGCACCAAGTGCCACCAGCATTTTAGGTAATCCATTTTTGGGTCCTAGAGTGTCACCCACTCACTCCAAGGGATGCTCCCAGTGCCAACCTCTTCATAGGGAGTACTGCAACAATATTCATAGGCATTCACCCAAATTACTGCCCTTAACATCAGGCCCAGTGCCATCCATCTCTGCCTTCAGGAACCAACCCATTACCTACTAGTTCTCTAGAGCACCCTCGTACTTAGTGCCAGTGCCACCTCACCATGGGGGCACTCCTATTCACTAGTGGTGCCACCCATTGGCCCATACCTTTGCATAAGCACACCCTGCCAAAATTAGAGTGCCAATTTCCAGTCTGTGCAATTGCTTGCATGGTCTAACACTGACCTACTTTTCACCTTGCTTGGTACCGCACAGCAACATGTCTGCCAATGACTACAGAGCCTTTCTGGAAATTGGGAAGGGGTTGAACCTCAGGGGAGAGCAACTGAACTTGTGGGTCCAAGACCAAGTAGCTGCTGCTAAGAGGGAGAAATCTGAGAAGGAGGAACAAGAAAGGAAGAAGAGAGAAGCAGAAAAGAAGGAGAGAGCTGAGAAGGTGGAAAGAGAAAGGAAGGAGAGTGAAACAAGGGAGGAATGAGAAAGGAGGGAGAGAGAAGGAAGGAGGAGAGCAAGGCTGGTAGTATGGTGCGGTACGGAATATTTTTCCGTACTATGTACCTGGCTAAAATACCGTACTGTAATTTCGTACCGTACCCTCAATTATTTTTTACGGTAAAAATAACGTACCGTAATTCTGTACTTTTATCGTACTATAAGCAAACTCCATCTACTTCAGTAAAATCCCCGCTTTATGAAAATTTCAATGTTGACAGGTGTAAATTAGCAAAGGGACTTTACATGTACATGTGTATATATTCACTTGTCATAATAATAATGATAATATTGATGATTTTTGATGATGAGGATAGTATCAACAATAACAGCAATGGGATTATATACGGATGCTGTAAATGTTTGTAACGTGTTACTTCAACAATTACAAACAGACATACACATGTTAGTTAAGGAATTCCAAACATACAAACACACACACACACACACACACACATGCATGGTATCTTACAAACTGAAATGGTAAGTATTAGCGATCTCCTTGTGCAGTCACTGAAGCGGCCAAATATGCATTAGTAATTGCGTAGTGATATATTCAAACCTAAGGTATGGTACGGTACAGAATTTTGCCCATTTTTTCCGTACCTGAATCGTACAGTACCGTACTTTGGTAAAATTATTGTACCGTAATTCCATACCGTATATATAGACTAAATATCAACCGAACCATACCATACTCCATACCATACCATACCGTAATGCCAGCCTTGAAGGAGAGAGAGAGGCAAAGGAGGAACAAGAAAGGAAGGAGAGAGAAGCAAAGACAGTTCAAGCTAGCCCTGGCCCAGGACAGAAGAGCCCTCGCTGAATTAGAAAGACAAGAAAAGGAAAGCTAGCGATTGAAAAAGCTCACAGGGAGAGTGTCATGGCACTCACCCAACATAGGGCTAAGCATCCCACTCCGGCCACTCCACAGTCCACTCTCAACATCATAAGCTTGCTAATTCCGAAGTGGAATGATGCCGAACCTTAGGCCATGACTCGAACAAATGGAATAGGTCTTCACAAATTTCGAGCCTACTGCAGCAGAAATCTCCTTGATCCTTGGCAAACACATGGGCAGCAAGGGCCTAGTCGCTTTCCGCTCCTTAACCGATGATGCTCAGGGGGACCTCAAAGAGATCAGGAAGACCGTCATCAAGGCCTATGGAATTACCCCTGAATGTTCGAGACAACGTTGGCGTGGCCAGCCAAAGGAAGCGGTAAAACTTATACAGATTGGGCCTGTCATAAAACTCGAGCTGTTAAGCAGTGGCTGGAAGCCCTCAACACCAAAACATTTGAGGAACTATTGGAGTGCATTCAACTGGAAGACTTCTTCTATTATGCTCCAAGATCTTTATCCACATACTTATGCGAGAAATGTCCCAAGACCCTCGATGAGTGCTGCCGCTTAGTGGATGACTGGGACACTCATCATCCTTTTGCCAGTTCCCTGGATCAGAAGATCATCCCCCCAAGTCACATTTCATTGCAAGCCCAACTGAAGAATGTGCCCTCTTCTAAAATTCCTCTTTGCACTCATTGCAAGAGAAAGGGGCACTTGGAATCCCAGTGCCTATCGAAGGGAGGAGCCGCTGGAATGCCACCCCCATCAATCCAAGCAGCATCCTAAACCTTCACCCTTCCTGGAGGCTGTGACCTCCTCTTGGGACAGGACTCTCTGTCCCCACCTAACTCAAGACAACCCAGGGGTCCTGACCTCACAGTTTCCCTCAGTCACAGATGGTCCTCACAGACCTGCCTCAGAACCACTGCCACTGCCCCCTAAGCTCACTGAGCAGTGCCAAGCTCCATCCGTCTCAGTCGTTGAGGTTGTGCCAAATTTAATTCCAATGCCTGGCCCTGCCTTAGTGCCAGTACCAGAGCACCCCGTAGATCTCCCTTCAGGGGATCCCAAACTTGCCTAAAATTCCCTGACAGTTCCACTTGAGCACCCTGAGCAGTGCCACACTCCATCTGTCCCAAACTTTGAGCCAATTGCAAATTTGATTCCTGTGCCTGATTCTGCTTTAGTGCCAGTGCCAGGGCACGCCATAGATCTCCCTTCAGGAGATTCCAGTCTGGCCCCAGCTTGGCCCCACTACCAGTTTTGGTAAGAGAGCCAACCCAAAGTTTACTAGGGTCCCTTTCAGATTCCCATGACCTCAGAGGAAGCTCACACCCCCTGGTGCTGCCTTGCAACCCGTGCTTGAATTAGTCATTGTAACCTGTGAACCTCATGCACCCACAGACTTCTTTCTCTCTTTCCCAGTCTTCAGAAGATGAGATTCTGATGGAAAATTCTTCCATATCTCAGCTAGTCACAGAGCTCAAGCATTCTCCTCTGGACAGAGGTGCCAAAGTTCTTTGTATGATAAAGGTGAGGCACTGTGCCAGAGGGCACTAGTGCGAGGAGAGCTCAACAGCTGTTATTGGGCTACCTGGATTTATCTGTGCCTGTGACCTTTCTTCAATGGACCTCCTTGGTAGTGGAATCGGTGGAACCGAGGCCAAGGGAGGCATAGAAGTGCCACCTGTCCCGGTTTCCTTGACAGCCGAAATAGGGGCATTCTTTACAATCTCCACAACTAATCTTTTGCAGTTCCTTGAATTCATTGGCCAGTTGTGATATGGCAGAATCCTTATTCATGGTTTTGTCTGCGGAGGACTGGGAAGGAGGGGATGTCGTGGTGGGCATGAAAGGCTTGCAGGTTGCCGTGACCAGCTCAGGCACGGGTTGCGAGGCTGCACCTTTGGATGAGCTCCTGCTGCGGTCAGAGGAATCTGGAGGGGTCCCAAATATATTGTGGATTGTCTCTTGCACCAGCACTGGTATCTGTGCCAAGCCGGAGGGGGAGAGGCAACCCGGACTGGGGTCCCTTGGAGGAGGATTCATGGTGCGCCTTGGCATTGGCACTGGGGCAAGGCCTGGCATTGGAATGTGATTTATCAGGGGCTCAACAGTCGGAGTCTGGCACTGCTCAGGCACTCATGTGGCACTGGCAACAGGTTTAAGGCAGGTCCTTGAGGACTCTTGGGTGGTGATTTATTTGTTGAGGGATTAGGACCCCTGGATTTCTGTAACTTAGAAGGGGACCGGAAGTCCTGTCCCAGGAGGAGTGAAATCATACCCTCCAGGAAGGTGGGTAGCTACTCAAGAGTGCAGATTTTTGATCTTTGAGGATTTGTGACCCTTAGTTTGATGGTGGGGAGAATCATCATCATGCGATTGATACCCTCCATTGTAACTGAGTTTACTTCTGTTAATGGTGGCCTGATAGGGGACCTTATCTTCTCTTATGAGGGAAATTTGTGCACCAGTGTTATCGAATGCTGTGACCTGGCAGGCAGGGTAGCTACCTGGGGGCGGTGCACAGATATAGGGCTTTCGGCTGGAGGACCTAAGGTTTTTGGGTTTGTCACTGCCAAAGCAATGATGGTTGGTTTTGTTTTACTAGGGCTTTTGCCCATAGAGCAGAGTGTCCTTATGTAAGCTGGTTGGAGAACGTGCTCTTAAATGAAATACTAATAGCTTGAAGAGCTTAATGAGTTCTTAGTTGAACGTAATTGATAAATAGTTCGAAGAGCGTATTCTGAAATGGAATACTAATGGCTTGAAGAGCTTAATGAGTTCTTAGATGAACGTACTTAATGAATAGTTCGAAGAACATGCTCTTAAATGAAGTACTAATAAGCTTGAAGAGCTTAATGAGTTCTTACTTGAATGTAACTGATAAATAGTTCGAAGAACGTGCTCTTAAATGAAGTACTAGTATCTTAAAGAGCTTAATAAGTTCTTAGATGAACGAAATTAACAAACAGTTTGAAGAACATGCTCTTAAATCGAAGTAACTAGTAGCTTGAAGAGCATAACAGGGTCTTAGTTGAACTTAATGAATAAATGGTTCGAAGAACGTGCTCTTAAATGAAGTTAACTATTAGCGTGAAGAGTGTAATGGGTTCTTGAACGTAAGGCTGTTAACTGAACGGATTGAAGGGGTTCTCAGAACTCAAAAATGTAATATCTCTGCGAAAGATCTACGTCAATTAGAAACAAAACATCATGTATGACTTTTACTCTACTTTGCAGATTTAATGTGCTGTGAACACCAGTAATAATTTTCTTTTCTAAGAAAGTGATATTAAACCGCACTTAGGAGTAGAAAATAAAGTAAGGTGATTACTTAATTGAATAAGGTTCGTAAGTGAACGACTCTGGCGTGTCCTAGAATGTAAATAAGGTTCGTAAGTGAATGACACAGGTGTGTTCTAGAACGTAAAGGTTCATAAGTGAACGACTCTGGCATGTTCTAAGAACGTAAATAAGGTTCGTAAGTGAATGACTCTGGCATGTTCTAGAACGTAAATAAGGTTTGTATGTGAACGACTCTGGCGTGTTCTAGAACGTAAATAAGGTTCGTAAGTGAACGACTCTGGCGTGTTCGAGACCACAAATAAGGTTCGTAAGTGAACGACTCTGGCATGCTCTAGAACGTAAAGGTTCGTAGGTGAACGATTCTGGCTTGCTCTAGAACGTAAATAAGGTTCGTAAGTGAATGACTCTGGCGTGTTCTTGGACAAAATGGGAAAATTCTCAAAGGAATGAATATAGCGTGTCCATAGAACGTGGGCGTTCATCACTGAACAGCTTTCGTATGCTGAGACACACCTTTGGTTGAAGCAGGTGAGCATACGTGTGAACCAGTGGTAACACACATCCTTACTTGGCAAAACAAATGAGCTGAGCGCAGTACGAGTTAACCAAATGCAAAGAATATGACGCTGTTATAAGTAAATTTCAGCGCAGACGCGAAGTAAATAAACCCTTCCTGATCTGACGAGTTTAACTAACATGCACGGGTTGAATATTTTTCTTATGGTCAAGTCCACAATGTATTTACTTTATTTAAATATGAAAGTTGCCTGACTAGTAATAGTATGGTTGTTGGAACAATGGTCACACTCGCATGGCACTTCACGAGTGGGAGGGGAGCAGCTGGGTGAAACACGTGCTGTTCGTTTGAGCGAAATCTCGCGCAAAAAGTTATGAAAAGACAAATGCTATTGGAACGGTTTTCCCAGCTTGGCACTCGGGATTTATGAATGCGTAGAGATTCGCTCGATTACTTATAGTTCAAATGGCAGTTAAAGGCAATGAATTCGAAATTTACAATGGTTTATGTGTTAGCAAATGAAATGATTTTTCTGTCTTGGACGCAACAAATAATTATTTAAAATTTTAAACAGGGTTTTCTACGTAAACCTAGTGCTTTTGCTACGACAAGAGAGAGAGAGATGCTCTAGAAAAGCGAAAAATTTCTGGTCGGGCTATAATTCGCGGCCCGAATTTTACGGTGTACCTAGCTAATTTTTGGACTACAAATTGTCCAGGGCACATGGAGGAAATAAGCGCACTATTTCCTTATATTCATATTTCACTGCTTGGCTAATCCTGGCTGTTAAGACATGCAGACCACCATGCATTAGTCACAATTCTTGTGTTTTTTGCAAGATACACTCTCTCTTCGCTATGAAAAATCATGTTAGTATTCATGGGGCCTGTTGTTTCCTAACAATGCATACAGTCACGGTTTTATTCGCACCTATGATAAACTAAAAATAATAACATTGTACTTACACTGTGGAAACTTGCTTACTTGTGCTTAAAGTGAAGAGGATATGACATCAGGGTCGTCTCTAATTATGCAGACCAGCTAGCAGTTGCTATTCTGCTGATCAATTGCAAGGCAATTTGCATACTTGGCAAATGGGTAGCCACTTTTATGATCTTACCTGATCTGCTAACTGGTTTCCCTGTTCAGGGGTCCAATCTGGGGTCTAGCTCTTGAACAGGGGGACTTGAGGACATCTGACTGCAATTTCTAGGTCAGGTAGGGATCATAAAAGGAAGAAAAAAACAGTTGGGTTGAGGGCCAACAGTCAACAAGGGGCTTTTGATAGAATATATTTACAATTAAGAAGACTGGGGAAAGATAGGCAGATCCAACATGGATGCCACGTGGTTAGTTATCTTATCATTGGTTAAAATTGAATAGTCTATGATTACTCCTCCTGAAAGGGATACTGAAGAAACTTAAGAATTGATTGTAGTAGCCTTTCCACTGGAAGAAGCACAAGCAAAGTTGATGGTCTCACAGCTGATGTACTGTGTGCAAATTGATAATGCCAGCGGTTACACAAGGATAATTATAACGATCTTGGTAGAGCCGAGGGATGCACTGAAGGTGCCAAGATAACTCGATTCTGGTACAATATACTTTCATTGAAATCTACACTGATCTACTTGAGTTTGGTCTTTGTGATAACTCACACTTCAGATAAGAAAATGAAAGTGCAGTTGGAGATTAAAAACCTCCAGTCAGGACGTTACCTTATAACAGAGTGATGGAGGGGCCTCGTTGAATTTCACCAGTTCTGGAGGGGTGATTTTAATGGGAAACTGCACAGGTAATGCTACTGTGTGGTCTGAGGGGTGACCACGTGGATCGAGACAGCCCAATAAAGGAGCCATGCAAGGAGAGTTGTGTTGGTCTGCTACCAGGGTGTTCTGAGAGCGATTGCTGCAGTTTCTCTCCTTATATGACCTGGGGGCTTATTTTCTTGCTCCTCCCAGAGGTCACTGCTGTCGCAAGCATGGCGTTCGTGCCCTCGTTTTCTATGTTAAGATTTTTTCCCAAATCCTGGTGACTTCTGGCAACCCATATTCGCCAGTTTTTATGTGGAACTCAACCTTTCTGCCGGATTTTCGGCAGGCTTCGTCTGCATTCACCTTTTATCTGAAAGGAGGTAATTCAAGCAGTCACGAGGCCTTTAGAAGAGATAAACAGATGCACCAAAAGGGGAGCATGGAGAGAAATTTACATAGCGGCTGAGTTTTTCACGCCCTCCTCATTTAGATATTGCCAAATTACATTAACTTGGGGGGGGGGGACACAGTTTGGAGGTTTGGGTTTGCTTTCGGAAGTGGATTCCTTGACAATATATACATATACATACATATATATATATATATATGTATATATCTCTGTGTGTGTATATTAATACAGTCAGACAACTTGTTAGTTATTATCTGTAACCAGTTATGACATTTCAGCTGACATGAATCTAGGAAATCCTGAAATAATTTCTTAACGTAGTGGAGCGACCCCCTCTAAGAGGGAAACTCATATAGGTGAAGAAAATCCAAGTCTTTGCGCCTGTTTTTGCATATGACAGAAAGAGGAAGCAGAATGAAGTATATACTGGGAGGCCGGAAGAGAAGGGCCATTGTCATATAAAAAGCTTCCTAGAAAACCTCCGAGAGTCCATCGCTCTTCGCTATATCTCTTGAAAGGCAGAAATGGAGTTTCCTAAGAGGCAACAATTCCAAGTAAGATTCGAAGAGAAATTGTGATATCGTTGAAAAATTGCGATGGATTGAAATTTCACTTAGGAAATTTTATTTACCGAATAATGTAGAACGAACTAAAAATGTCATGGTGCGGGAGAAGGGGCCTTCCCTCCTCCCGGCCGAGCCGAATTTTTCAGAAGCCGTGACCGGAATTTTTTTCTTCTGTTCCCTTTTTTGATTATGGCAAACGAATTCAGAATTCGTAGGAGATAAGGAACAAACTCAGAAGTCGCTCAAATGGAATTAAGAATTCTCAACAGGAAAGAGAAAAGTAAGGAATATATTAAGGATTTCTGAAGTGGTAGAGAACGGAGTAAAGATTTCTTCTCATAAAGAAAAGATTTTTAAAAGATATTGAGAATGCTATGAAAGGGAGGGAGAGAAATTGAAATTTCCGTAGAACAAAGGAAAGGAACGAAGAGCTAACTTAAAGACAGGGGAATGAGGAATGATGGGAAGGATATTAAAAGGAATGATAAATGACTTTGAAAAGACAATAAAAACTGATTATACAGAAATGACTGAAGCATTAAATCAAAGATATTGAAAGTAATGAAGATTTTCTTGAAAGAGTGTGGAAGGAATGAAGATTTAATAAAAAAAAATACTCAAATTAATTAAGAATATACTAAAAAAAATCGTGGAAATGACTCTGCAAAAGATAAGGGACGGAATGCGTTGCTTATGTGATAGGGAAAAAGAAAATTAAATTACTTAAACGATAGGAAATAGGTAATTGCGTAAAGAAGAGGGAAAGGATAGATGCAATGACCAAAGGTAGGAAAAGGAAGGAAGCACTGACTGAAAGAAGGGAGAAGAGTGTCATATTACAAAAAACACAAAGGTAATAACTGAAGAAATTTCTAAAGAGTTGAAAAAGAATGAAGAGTTAACTATGGGATAAGGAAAGGAATGAGCAGTTGAATAACAGGTAGGGAAAGAAATGAAGAACTGACTAAAAGATGGAAAGAGGAAAGGTGTTTCTGGAAAGATAGGAAAGGGAGGAAGAACTGACTAAAATGTGGAAACGAGTGAAGAACTGTGTTCAATATTTTGAAGGATTTTCAAGAACTGAGTAAAGCTAGGGAAGTGATTAAAGAATTGAATGAAATATAGGGAAATAAATGGAGAATTGAATGAAATATAGGGAAATTAATGGAGAATTGAATGAAATATAGGGAAATTAATGAAGAGTTGAGTGAAAGGCAAGTAAAGGAATAAAGAACTGAATAAAAGATATGGAAACAAATGAAGAACTGACTAAGAATAGATGGATAACTGCTGGCAAGGGAAATTGGTAAAAGAATGAAGACTGACGAAAGATTGAGAATGGAACGGCTCACTGACTAAAACATCTGAAAAGTAAGAAACATTATTTTAAAAACGATGAAAGACTGAAAAAGGAATAAAGAATTGACCAAAAGACAATGAAAGGAATTAATAAGTCACTAAAAGATAAGGAAATGAATGAAGAATTTGCGAAATGATAGAGAAAGTGATGAAGTACTAACTAAAGGATGTGGAACAAAGGAAGCAATGATCAAATGAGAAGGAAAGAAGGAAGTGTTGACTGAAAGGTAAGGAAAAGAATATAACTGAAACAGAAAAGAAATGACATCTAAACGTAAGTGGGGTAACAAGATGTGAAAAATTAGGATAATTAGAAAGAAATGAGAATCCACGTGAAACAGAATTTTTCAGATATGTGTGAGAATGAGAAATCCTGGAAGTGAATGGAAAGATTAGAGCCCTTTTTATCAGGCAATGAAGGCTAAAAGAAATCCCCGGATATGGAAGGAGTTAACGATTCACTGAATATGACAAGAATGATGGGAGTTCCATAGAAGATAAGGAAAGCAATTAGTAAATGATTAGCAGATAAGAAAAGAACGAATACTTAAGAAATGAGTAGCATGATGTAAAAGAATAGAACATTCACGTTAGATGCGGAAAGAAAAGGATCAGTTATGGGAAATAACAAACAAGGGGGAAATGCTTTTTTTTAAATCCTAAAAATTTAGGATAAGAAAATTTTGAGTTATGTTCATCAGTGTAAATGATTTCATTTGCTGAGATCGCTTCAGAAGCATTGATAATTTTGATGAATCTGTTGATATGAGTAATCTTGAGTTCTTGCCCTTTTCTCTTATTTTTTGCTTAAAGGAATGTAAAAAACCTTACGAAAAATGTTGACAGGAAAATGTGGGCGCCTTGACAAGGAAGATAGAAATATGAGTAGTATAAATACACTGGATTTTTCCAAACGAGGTCCCCAATGCGGACTCTAACTACAGCTCGACAGTTGTTCCCGAAGATTGAGAATAGAGTAACAATTTAATGCCTAACGGTTAATATGGATAGCCATCCATCACAAACACTGCCTCCATAGCTAGTCATGAGGCAACCAAGAAACGATAGCGGTGGCGACAATATTGACAAACCCCCATTTCCTTGCCGTCATACCGTGTATCCAACAAGAGCACCCAATAGAAAGAAATACTCAGCCAAGGCCATCGGCTGGTGATAGTAAAATGCACTATGCTCAGGATAATTAAATCTCCATATTAGGCACCAAAAGCCCTGTATTGGGTATGTGCCAACTGCGGTCCTAAGAGCATATGTAGCCTATTTGCTTCCACCAACGTTCTTCTGTGGGGATGCATTTTAACCGTGGAACAGTCATTGGGTGACTCCTAAAAAGCGACAAACTTTCAATGGTTACAGATCAGGATTTAACTGACTTCTGTAGCGATAAACCGTCAAAACTCCATCGATATCACGAACTGTCAGGACGTCGATATTTGAGTCGCTCGTGACGTACTTTTTTTTTTTTTTTTTGTCAAGGTGAAGGAAACAAAACTAGAATACTGGCTCAAGTCAGGCTCACTAATTTCAAAACGAGAAAGGTCCGATTAATGGAATTCCCGTTAATGACGACAAAACTACCTCGCTACCATAAACAGACCAAGTAGAATTCTCTTTGGAATCGTCGAAAAGACGCTTAAATATGCGGATAAATATTTTGTATGTCTGTACCCACGTACGTGCGTTATAAACACTGATGGTAAATGCAAATTGAAAAAGAAAATCGTTTTCACCGCTTTAACCTATCAACCGTATGTAAAAGAATAGTCAAAGTATTCGTGAAAGAAGAACAAAGAAAGAACTCCAAGCATCTTATCTGCCTTTCAATATTCTTGATACTAAAGGAATGTTAAGAATATTTGGCTTACTATTCGTTTTCCTCTAAGGAGCAGTATCACCACTGAGATTATTCCCCAAAGTTCCCTAAAATGCTTCCAGTCTGGATATATTAACGCGTTGTTGCTGAATTATTCAGAACTACGTTACTCCTCAGTCACTGAATTTTGCTGAATCTAACGCCCGTTTTAGCTTAATAATATTCCTTTTGTTACGGAACTATTAAATGCATTGCTCAGTATTCACTGAGGTAAGAGGATTTTATTTAGTACTGTTTATTTACATTGATATTATCCACAGCACTTCGTGTAGACACATCATGTAGTGCTGTTTGCTCAGACTAACATATCCTCCCTCAGTGTGTCAAGTAAACATGATTGTAGGAAGTATTGAAGAAATTTCCTCAATCATTCCACAAATTTATTCAGATTTCTTTAAATGGACATTATACATTCCATTATTAGCTTTCTGCTTGCATAAACATTATTTATGTACTTTTTTATTGCAGTTTTTTAAATGAAATAGTTATTATATAAGATATTCCTTATTTTTGTATATTTTTATATTTTGCCGCAGTATTTAGCTTATTTTAATATATTTTCTTCACCGAAAGAAATTGGAGTATTTAGTATGTAAATAGATCGTGACCTCAAACTTTTCTAACCCGAGGAGAATTTTTCTTTAATTCCGAAATCACTGAATGAATGATGGAAAGTAAACTGATGCAATAAGATATCTTTTTTGATATTTGAATTATATGTATGTATGTATGTTTGTATATATATATATATATATATATATATATATATATATATATATATATATATATAGTATATATATATATAAATATATAATATATATATATATATATATATATATATATATATATATATATATATATATATAGAATTTACCAGACACATATGTAATAATTCTAATAGCCACAATGCCCATTTTCGGCTCTTAACTATCTCATTGAAATTCTTATATATATATTTTGGATATACCTGGGAACAACGTGACCTCCTTGTGAATATGGTAATTTCATTCGAATTATCCCTTCTGGTGAATAAGATAGAAATCAACGCCCTTGCTTTCCACCTGAGAGACCTGGGTTCGATCCCGACGAGTTCAGAAATTTATTTCGTTCCACACGTGATTGTGCCATTCACAGGCTCTTCAGTCGGGAAGTTGGGGAAACTCTTCCGTCTGGATATTTTCTTTTAGACTTGTATGGCCCAGTGGGTAACGCCCTTGCTTTCCAGTTACAAGCATATCCAAAAATTTCTATCTTATTCACTCAGAAGGGATAATTCGAAATGAATTGCTGAGAAGTTAAGATGGGCATTGTGGGTTATTAGAACGCCCTTGCTTTCCACCTGAGAGACCTACGTGAGTCATATATATTGTGTGTTGATGATTTCTATATTCACTCAGAAGGGATATATAAATGTTGTCTATATATATTGGGGAAAACTATATATATATATTCCAACTTTATATATATATATATATATATATATAGAAATTTATATATGATTGTGTGTTGGCTTTCTATCTTATTCACGTTCTGTCATTTGAGTCTTGGTGGTATGCAAAATTCCTTGGGTGCAGTTGCTCTCAGGTTCCAACTCTTTTAGACTTGCTCCAGTCGGTAAGGCTCTTGATCCCTGGGTTCGATCCTGACGTCGATTTATTTCTCTTCCACGTGATTTTGTTGATGATTTCATCCGTAATTAGCCTGAAGTTTAGCGATATTGTATCTTAAACCCCTTCGTTCAGCTTCCCTAGCTAGCGATAGTTTCTTGGTCTCCTCCTTCGTACGGGAGCTTCGACTCACGTACCCTTTCTGCCTGATAGGTTGTCCCAAATTCATCAGCAAACATTTTGATCCGTGACTAGAGTAAAATTGTATCTTAAAAAGCTCAGACACGCTCCTCCTTCGTAAGCCAAACGTACCCTTCACTGGCAGACCCGCACATCCTCGCATTCACCAGACCCCTGCCAGTCCACCACGGAGCTTCTTCTTCAGAAAGGAGACTTGCTAAATACTTGAAACTCAACCATTTTGGCTTTACCCACTCAAAATGGAAAAGACATATACACA
>NC_089743.1:3142500-3235000 GCF_040412425.1 Macrobrachium rosenbergii
CTTATTCATTTCACTGTTAGACCCTTCAACGCTATTTGTAGGCCATTATAAGTCCAAATCTTACAATAAAAATCTAAAACAATATTTTCGTGTGATATAGGCAATAAGGTATAGGCCAAGGACAATAATGTCTTTTCATTATATGTGTTACTATGATGAAAGTAAACTTCACTGCTGTCCAATTTATAAAAAACTGTACCAACCCCTTAGTTCAAATTTAAACTCATTCATTAATATTGTATGAGATTTGACGTCTTTTTTTATTAAGAAATATTTAGTCTATAATCTGTTACACCTTTTTACTTCTTTCCTATTAATAAGTGAGTTGCTGCAGGAGTTAGCCTTCCACCCCTCATCATATTAAGAAAAAAAGTGGCAAAACACTTTCCTATACCGCTAACTTCAACTTGTGATACGTACTTTTTATATTGGTCATAACATGATAAATTACAACTCATTATCTTTATAATGACATCAAATTCCTTAACGTAGAATTGTGTATAAAGTTACATGTACAGCATCCATAAACTTGGTCAATTCGTACAACAACGTAATCATGAATCAAACAAAATCATTCCCTTCTTGGAGGAACGTTAGGTAGTCCGTATTTATTGTTTTGAATAAATATGCTTTCTAATATATAACCATAAACAATAATTTTATTTTCCTAAATGATGGGAATACTATTCCTTACTGTTTATGATTACGTCAGCAAAAGATACGAATTAACGCGTTGTGTAAGCTGTGAGCGCTTTGAGTTACTTGAAGTGCAGTAGTTGCCATTTCTTAAATCCCTATTTGCGTCTCATACATTTACCCTCCAAGTGCCTTTTGGAAGATTTCCAGATGTAATGATCTACATTCCTGTAAAGTTTCAATTTAGAATTTTCAGTCATTATCTTCCAGATGATCAGTACCAAGCCACGTGAAAAGAAACTTATCTTCCGTATGCATCGAAGATTTTGTCAATTCACATGATAATTAATTCCGACCGCTGGGGTGTCCAAGGTGATATTTCGATTATTCCAACACAGCCAACAACGCTTTGTTCTTCCTACACGATGTTGGTGATCTTGTAATAAATGATGTAGGATCATGTGTTACATTTAACACCGTGCACAAAAAGTGAATGTGTTTATTTACTTACTTATTATATCTCATAACATCTTCAACCATATGTATGAGTTTGTGGTTTCTTCTGGCTGAAATCGTTGCGTTAAGCTGCTACTACTATAAATTATGATCAAAATTCACGTAAATTCTGATAAAAAATTTATGTTATTGGGGATTTATTGTTGTAGGTTAATCATACTTCTGGCAGCGCCAGAAGAAAAGGTGAAGCATCAGGAGAAAAATAAGAATAAACCTGGAAAACTGAAGGAAAAGGTGACGTAAAAACGAAAATTTCATTTGTTTTGTTTGTGTTTGTGTGTTTACGCAGATAACACACTTTGACACACACACACACACACACACATATATATATATATACTGTATATATATATATATATATATATATATATATGTGTGTGTGTGTGTGTGTGTGTGTGTGTGCGTGTGTTATCTGCGTATGTAAGTGTATAAAGAGCATTATGGTTGCTACCACCTTCTGAATCATAGCCGGACGTTCTGCAAAAAAGTTCTTTCGAGCCTTGGAAACTTTTCCTCAGCTAGATGTACCGTGCAAACCCTGGGCATCCACTTATTTATGGTGCCGCTTCTGCACTGCAGCCTCTCGCTAGTATTCCCATTACCTTTGGGTGCCATTCTAATTTTCAGTCTTTAATTGCGCTCTTTACATCCTCATCAGTCATTTACACAACCCCTCTAAAATTTATACTAACCTGTTCTATTCTTGTACCTTCTAGATTCCCCATTCAACAAACATTCATGAACTGCATTCACTTCAGCCAGCATCTTTTCATTTGCATCTTTGATTCTGAGGTTTATTTGATCATAACCCTTTCTCTCAGCATTTTCATCTCCGTAAAGTACTTGCTCTGCGTGCATATATACAGTATATACAGTACATATATATATATGTATGTATATACTATATATATGTGTGTGTGCGTGTATTTGTGTACATAAACACTTACACAGACATAACGTATACACACTATATATATATATATATATATATATATATATATATATATATATATATATATTAGATTTATTATTATTATTATTATAATTATTACTCAGGAGATCAACCATATTCATGGGCTTCACCGGGGCCCTCGACTGGAAATTCAAGCTTCCTAAGAATATAGTTTTCATTTAAAATAGGTAAGAGAATGTTATAAGAAATACAGAAAGAAGATATCATTTACTATGGAAGATGAAGTAAATTAACAAATTAACGAATGAATAGATAACATTGTCTTAGGATAGTAATGCATTGCATCTTCGCTTTAACTCTTCGAGGTTCAAGTTGCACAATATCGTGAGGGAGGCAGTTCCACAGTCCAACGGTGTGAGGATTAAAGGACCCCTTCAACTGAGAAGTTCGACGGCGAGGCACATTTACTGCGTATAGTGCTGCTGTTTTGGAAATCTGGTCGCTCTCGGCAGGGAAAGAGGATCAGGGATGAAATGTATTTGTGAAAGATCTCTTTTAAATATATCTTCTGAAAAATTAACAAACAAGACCCTACCACCCTGTCTAAAAGAGATAAATCTCTGGCAGAAACAGACATCCACACCGGAGAACAGTATTTCATTAAGGAAGGACCAATATATATATATATATATATATATATATATATATATATATATATATATATATATATATAATTTTTGATCTGATATATGACATTACTGTTTTATTTTTTATCAAGGTAAAATGTGTTTCGAAAAGTTAAGTTTAAATAAACCGCATAGCATGTTTTGTTGTAGTTTATTTAAAATGTTAGCAAGAAAATGTTTATTGTTTGACATCTAAATCAACTTACGTGATACATATGTAGTTCAAAATTTGGTTTTATGTAGACTTATAAATAACCATTGTAGCTAGAATTTAGAATCGGACCTTATGTATTGATTGGAGAGGATTAACTGGGACCAATTATACCTCATACATTGGTTTGATCTGTCGTTCCATTGAGGAACAAAGGAACCCGTATGAAAATCCTTATTAAATGAATTTATGGAATTTAGTGGCGATCAGCCTCTCTCTCTGTCGCTCACACACACACACACACACATGCATTATACATATATATATATATATATATATATATATATATATATATATATATATATATATATATATATATATATATATATATATATATATATATATATATATATATATATTCACACACAAGCATTAAGCTACAAATGTCATTTAAAATCCAATTTGTTCCTCCTCGAAAATAATATATGTATATATGCAAGTATGTATACCGAAGGGGAATTATAATTGTAGCATAATGCTTGTATATAAATCATGGTGATGTGATAAAAATTTATTCAAAAAATAGCTACGTGTTTCAAACGCACCAAACGGATATCATGGTGGAGGCTGGTTGATACCAACGCTAAGTATAAATACCTGCCTTTGACGGGGATTTGTACAGCAGATTCGGTATCAGCTTATGCCTCGCTCGCACATGGCGATTCAAGGACGTGCAACGTGCATCTGCCGAAAATTTGCTAATTACAGCATCATTACGATGTAATTACGACCAAATTGCCAACAATCGCCATGAATCATTACCGTGTCGCAGAGTTTGGCTCCGTGCCCCAAGTGATGGTGAATGTGCTCAACTGTTTGAAACATACGCGGTCCGACCACATCAGCTGTCATTTGTCGCTACGTCAATGCGCACTACACAACACTTACGCAATGGCGTCGCCACTGACGCAGTGGCATCGCCATTTGTTGCAATTTAGATTGCGCACATAACTCGCAATTGTGAAATGCACCATCCATCACGTAGTGTGCCATGAATCTCCATGCTGACATGAGTACGCTCAGTGCACCGCATGGGTTGCATGTGGCAGTGCTGCCTCACAAATGTCGCCAAGCTATAAAAGGCAGCAGCCAACAGGAAAGGTCATAGTTTTTCACGAGCAACCTCACGGTGACCTCTGCTGCTCTCATTGCCGTGCCCTTTGTTGGATTTGATTAAATTGTGTCAGGATGCCACTTACCCCTGTAGGCAAGAACCTCCAAGGCAAGCGGATAATGAAGAAGAGGAAGATGAAGATTGTGCTCTACAGGGATGCCCCTCATCAGGATGAGAAGTTTTCTCCTTCCTCTTCTGCAGCAGCTGTCCAGGAGCCAAGGCCCATTGTCCTCTGCTTCTGCTTCTTTTGACTGTGATCCCCATCAGCAGGCCCTTCATCAAGCCACTGAAGAAAGCTGCTCGTCTGTGTCAACGTCAGTGGCAAAAACTGATCATGATGAGAAACTGAACCCCGTGCTGACCATGGAACTTGGGCAGGAGGCCAAGGTCATGTCCAAGGAGTACTGGGAATTACTCGAGGGTGATGGTGAGGACAAGTCTTCGACAGATGCAGAAGTGGAGGAAAAAGAGTCCATGTCTCCTCTTGACTGACGACCAAGAAAGGATGTTGGGGGAATGGTTGCAGGAGCACCCCTTTTTGTATGACAAGGTGCTCACTGACCTTAAGGAAGTGGCCAAGAAGACGCTGAGAAGGCCAAGTCCCTCAACCTGCCTTTAATAGGACCTCAGCTAAGTGCCTGGTTGAAGTCGATTCGCACCAGGCATGGACGTCTGACGAAAGGAAAAAGCGGCCAGGCAGCAGTGAGGGACCTGACAGAAAGGGGAATGTGGATTCTCTCTGAGTTTAAATTCTTCGGGAAGCACACTGTCCATCAGAAGAAGCCCAAGACCCTTGGATTGAAAGAGGTATGTAAGAAAATTGTTCTACCCTGTATTGGTTTCATGTTTGATTATGGTCAATTTGTTTTTCATTAGTGGTTAATTTCATAATATATGTCTTCCTGGTTCACTAATGATACACAGATCAACGAAAGTAATATATACTGCTTCCAAAATTAATAATCCATTTTACTTTTTCTTTCCCTTCAGTCCACTGCTGCCGCTGCTGCCCCTCCTGAGGAACCTGGCAAAGTAGTTGTGTCTGCCAGTGGGGATGAAGACAAGGTGATGGTCATCCCAGCCACTGAGGAACAGAGCCCCAAGAAGAAGTTTGAGTACAACGTCAGCAAGGCGAAGGCGTCGTCCTTGAAAAGGTAAATATTTGATTATTTTCCATTAAACTTGAAACAAAGCATTAAATTTACAAACATGTCTGGTTTTCATTGCCTGGAGTTAAATATGATAAATCAGCTTTTGTATGACTAATGAAATGTTCCATTTTCTTTTCTCATTTTCTTTAGGTGATTGTAAACGCAGAGGCAGCCAAAAAAGCGATTTTGGAGAAGATCGAATCTAACCCAAAAGAGGCTTACTGGAACTTCCACCTGAAGAAGGTTGACAAGGATTGTGCTGAGATTGACCCTTTCTTCTATCCATACCTGCAAATGGAGATCGGCTTTCTGGTGCAGAAACTGCAGAAGACCACGAAAGAAGGGAGACTGAAAGCCAGTTTTGATTTATTCCCGAGCACCAGACAAACGTTTTTGGAAATGGAGCAAGATTCGTCTCCCAGATTTTTTATCACTCACCTTCCTGCACCATCCTTCCCACAACCCGAGGAAGTTTACTGGATGACAGGGCACCAACTGTCTTTGTATGGCCAGGGTCAGCTCATGTCTGCTTGGTCAAGCTCCTTCCCTGCTGGTGGGTCGTCTGCACCGGTACATACAACTGCTTTGCCACCGTCGCCTGCAGTTGCTTTGGATCTCCGTAATGTGAGCCTCCCCAGTACCAGTTTCTTAGACTCCTTAATGCCAACTACTTCAAGTGCCACTTCGACTGTAGTGCCGGAAAAGACGATGCCTCCTAGTTCTCAAATGTAGTATATTTGTGTTTCGTGATTTTTCGTTTTTGTTAGTGTGTTCTTTTGGTAATTTTTTTTTGTAATAATGAACATATATATTTTTTAGAGTAATGTTTTTTTAAATGGTCGAATTTAGATATTAATCTGGTGCTATTTTTTTCTTTATTTTGAGTATTGTATATGTATATTTTTATATGTATATGCATAATTGTATATGTATATTTTTTAGTATAATAAATTGTGTACAATGTTTACATTGTGCATTTATTCATTTTTCCTAAAAGCACTCATAACTTAAATGTTATTTTCTATAACAATACTTGAGTTTACCAACATGCAAAGGTTATTAAAGTTTTTTGTTTGTTTAAGTTTTATTTAAAAATAACAAAAATACAATATTTACAATATTTCAAAAAGTGAAATGTTGAACACAAGAAATTTTTGTAACAATTTTCTCCAATTTTTCCCCATACAAAATTCCTACAAACCATCTCAAATATTTTAAAGGTTATTAAACTGGATATATATTTTCAGAACTGTAGATAAAGGAAAATGACACTGAAAACTAGTAAAAAGTAAAATATATATGGTAATCATTATTATTTTATTTTAAATTTTGAGGAAATTTACATAGTTTTACACATGGTTTTCTTTTATGCAAACATATTCTTATATTATTTACATATACTTTTTTTTATATTAGTTATCACAATCTACGTACATAAGTCAGTCAGATAAGAGAGTACTGACAAGGCAAAGGCATTTTCTGTTTTTTCCTTATATCATGGATTCCTGCCAAGGAACGGAGCCAGCAGGGGAGTTAACATAGTCGCGCAGACAGCCACGTTGAGCCTTCCCAGTCATGGTTGCTGTGTGCCGCTGTCGGGAAGTCAGGCTTGGTAAAGTTAGGCCAGACCTCCAGCTGCCAGGTAGGACCTGATGTGTCACTGAGTCCTCTTGATCTCCCTCACTCCTGGCATGATGAGATCTCGTCATAATCAAGTTGTGCAACACACAAGCGGCCGACATCACGGACTCAATATGATCATGACAAAGATTTATGTGTGTGAAACAATCTGAACCTGTGGGAGACAAATGGAAATTATTTATTTAATTATTAGATGGTATACAAAAGATATTTCATATTACATACGTATTTCAACAAGCAGAGTTAAAATTTCACATTGTTATAATACTAGATAAAGAGAGTAATAATTGTCACATTGTTATAATACCAGATAAAGATAGTGATAATTGTGAACAATATCTACCTGCTTGCTAGTATCCCAAAGACGTTCTCCACTGTACGTCTTGCCCTGCTCGGTCGATAGTTGTAGATGCGTTCAGGTTTTGTCAGTCATTGTGCAGGGTATGATTTCATCCTATACTTCTTAAGAGCGAAGGCGTCATCTCCAGTGAAGAAATAGTCGATTGGGGGTTTATCTTCAGTTTCGTTTGCCAATCTTTCAGGGGCAGGCAGGTTGGCTTCATGTTTATCCAGCATTTTGCCTAGCTGTCTTGGCAAAGACACCACCATCAGACTCGATGCTATGGCACCTACATCCACGTACCGGAACTTGTACTCAGCGTCAACAACTTCTAGTAGAATGACAGAGTAGAACTTCTTATAATTAAAATATTGAGTTCCTCCAAAGACTGGGTTCTGGATGCGAATGTGTTTCCCATCTGTTGCTCCAAGGGTGTGCAGGAAATTCCTCAAACCCACGAGCTGCCTCCTTCCATTCCTCTGCGGTGCTGGGTACCTGTTTGATCTCATCTCCATAGGCAGCCACAATGGCCCAACACATCTCAGGTACAATAATGCTGATCATATTGGGAGCTACATCCAATTGGTAGGATAGGCTCTTGTAGGATTCTCCAGTTGCAAGGTAACTTAGGGCAATTGCAACATGTAGGCCTGGCAGAATGGGTTTCCTCCAGAGTGTGAGGGTCTTCTTTATGTTGGGTGTGACACATTCCACAATTTCATCAAAAAGGTCCTCAACAAACCTGGTAAAATTCCTGTACGGTCCTGATTTTCAGTTGCCAATTCTTGCTTCAAGTTGTCATAGTATCCTTTCTCCTTTCTGCGTTGTAAGTAGAGCCAGACCCAGCAACGTTTTGGTTGTCTGTGCTTATTCTTAAACTTGCATTATCGTTCCTCCATGCACCTTAGGATTCTGAACTGCAACATGGCGTTGCAAAAATCCAAAATGTCTTTTACTAATTCAGGGTCATGTTGGTTGTCAGGTATGAGGTGTAGCAAATCCATGTCCTCCATGTTCTTGCAAGTGAAAACACATGATGGGAGTGGTAATGTAGATGTTGCTCTGTTTGCGACTGCAACAAGAATGATCAAAGACGAGTTCACCAGGCACTTTATATAAGGTGGCATCAGTGTTCACGATACAGTTATGATGCCGATATGCATGTCGTTATGTGCCATAACTACGACGCAATTCAGTCGCCATAATTCGTGATGCGTTTATGCATTACGCCATCCTGTCGCAACCGCCAAATGTAGGCGTGGCCTAAATCATCGTTTTTTTTTTTTTTTTTTTTGCGGCCCCAGGCCAGCAAATGATGGCGATGATCGCCAAAACTAGCCATTACGACATGAGCGTCCTTGAATCGCCAATGTGTGATGAAGGCATCATTCCTCTCTTGATAGCCGGCGCGTATCACTGAGCATTGTTACTTCTCGAGTTCGGCGGTTAAAGCCGTGAGACGACGAACTACTCAGCAGTTATAATTCCCATTCGGTTTACACATATTATTTCCGGGGCAGAGCGGATTTCACATTAAACTACATTTGTAGCTTAATGCTTGTATATGAATCACGGTGATGTGATAGAAATTCATTCATATATACATACACACACACACACACACATATATATATATATATATATATATATATATATATATATATATATATATATATATATATATATATATATATATATATATATATATATATATATATAAAAGGTAGGTTGCTCAAAAACACGAAAGGGGTTACATTTTCTGCGTTATATTTCAGAAACTACTGTTTCCCTCAAAGGGCAGGTAAGGGATTCAGAGGATTTATGCAGATCAGTGGTATTTATACAGCTGAGGGAATGTTCAGGAATCGGCCGCTACATCAGCCCTGTTGGGAGGGTCTTCATAATCGTTTTTATCGTTGCTTGGGGGAAGATTTTATCAACTGGGTCTGATTCCCAGGCTCTCAGTGATAGGTTCAGCGCATTTCTTAGCTTGATCAGTTCTGATTCCAGAATCTGGCTTTTGAACCCGCAATTACTACTATAAACTATATGTGACATTTAATTTATATTTATGCAGCTGAAAATAGCTGAGTTCTGTTGACCACTTGTTACTGATCATTTGTGTTGTATTAATCTTTGTGAGAGTGATTCACCAGTAAATGCGTTCTAGGATTTGCCCCAGTCGAGGCAGGGGATTTCCTATGTCCCTGTGTCTTTGGAGGCGATGTGTGTTTCATGTTCATTAAGGATTTAGCGAGGGTGTTTGGGTTGGTAAACACGAAAGGGTTGGAATTTCCAAGCATGTGTGTCAACGTCTTAATACAATACCTGTGTGGGAGTTTGAATATATTGCTGAGCGTTTTTTGAGGAGGTCGGTTAGGATATAAAGTTAGCTTTATAGAGAGCTTTCTCAATTATATGGTCTTGGAAGCTGCTTGCGGATTAGTTCAAATTGTTTTTCCAGGAATTCCGGGGAGCAAATCCGTAAAGTTTTAAGAATAAATTGCTGGCTACGCAAGTCTTCACAAAAATAGCATGGTAACTGAAAAAAAATTGTGTGAAAGTGCCAAAGTTGGTTTTCAGTTCACAATATATTTTTATGCTGTCGTGTCTCTTATTATTGAAACATCTAGGAAAGGAATGTTATTGCTTGTTTCCCATTCGAATTCGAATTTTATACTGGGCATTTATGCATTTAATTTTGAAAGAAAATCGTTCAAACTGCCTCATCTGTGATCCCAAAATGTTAGAATAGCATCGCCATATATCATCCACATCATACCTTTTAAGTATTTTTGACGTTAAATATTGTAGCTTTATTTGTAGAATGATTCTCTGAACGAAAAACCGTTGTTCGATACACATAGTTCAACTAATTTTATTATTTTATCCATGGCTAGTGGGAAATGAGCTACGTAGGGCTGTAAGTTTTCCGTTAAAAACTGTAGGGCATCTTTTAAGGTTACATTTGTGAATAGGAGATCCACAGCCAAGCTTGAGAGTTTGACATTGTGAAGGGGTAGCCTATATGTAATGCTTTGAATTTGTGGCAGAAATCTTTAGAATGTTTCTTGCGACTGGGAGAAAATATGCCTAGAATGGGAAGAGGACGCCTGCAAATCACATAAATTTTATAATCGGAAACGCCGGCACATGAAATGATTGGTCTGAATAGTATGTTATCTTTGTGTGACTTAGGAAGGCCATAAAAGTAAGGTAATTTTGGATTAATCACTTTAAATTTCTCCATTAATTCACAAAGGTATCCATAAAAGATGTCCTACGGTTTTTGAGAATGAGAAAATATATATATATATATATATATATATATATATATATATATATATATATATATATATATATATATATATATATATATATATATATATATATATATATATATATATATGTGTGCATGTGTTGGCTGTTAAAGATTGTATGTGGAATTGACTACTGCCATGTTTCTCTGGCCCCCACCTTCCCCTTGCATCAGACAGAGAAAAAGGGTTCTTAATCCATATAAAATTGATTATAATCTGGACGCAAGGGATCTGATCATGGGACAAGCAGATAAACAAAAATCAGTACAGACAGTAACGGTGAATTCTAACATTGCTCTTTCCTTTTTTTTGGAAACTGAAAGATTGTATATAAATGATTTGAAAGATTGTATATAAATGATTATACGTGAACTTTGCGTGAGTGCTATTTTTTTCTTAATTAGTCTTGAAATCCTTGTTTATCCCTAATTATGAATCGCTTAAGCTTTTGACATAAACTTTCCCCATTTGTTTTGGAGAATTAAATAAAGAGTAGGGTTCCTTAAGATGATCTGTTGCTTAAAAGGAATTGTGATATTTTTGTATTCGCTTGGAAGAAGAGAGATTGATGTATTTTGTTAAAATAACATCTCTATGCCTAGTTGTAATCATCACTGAAATAGTTTTGACCCAATCCAAAGTGATATAAGTGTACCATTCAGTTTTTATTAAGGGAAAATATAAATTTTTTAGGCAATGTGTTTATTACAATATATATATATATATATATATATATATATATATATATATATATATATATATATATATATATATATATATATATACTGTATATATATACACACACACAAACTAAATAAATATAGCGCATAGATAATTCAAATTTTTCCTCGTTATAAAAATTAAATGTTACGCTTATATCACTTTGGATCGGATGATATATATATATATATATATATATATATATATATATATATATATATATATATATATATATATATATATATATATATATATATATATATATATATATATATATATATATATATATATATATATATATATATAAGCGAATCCCACAGGAAAATGACAGGCAGAAGTTCAGTACCAAGCGTTTTCACGTTTATCAACGCATCGTCTGGGCACAAATGAGACACAGATGAAAAGAAGATTACAAAGTAAACAAAAAGAACAAGACTACCAGATGGTCAATTGTCAAAGGGTAATAAACAGAAAGATAATCCAGGATAATCCGGGATCAAGCAGTAACAAACTAAAACCATGACCTAACTACAAGAGATACGAAAATGTAGTCATACAAAATCCAAAGAACATGTATAAAATTGAATACTGCTACGACAGGGCTCTGGGATATGGATTAAGTTTTAGTGTTTCTGACGGTAACCTGGACTATGTCGACATTTCAAAATCATTTTGTTATTTGGGAAAATTTAGTCATAATTTATGTCCTGATGACATCAATATTTGTAAAGGTATTGCGTATGGTGCTATGGGCAAGCCTTCTTCCCCAAATGTTCCCGTAAGATTTCTCCAGGCCTACAAAAACCTTAAAAAAGACGAAACATTGCAAGTAACAAAGGGAGATAAGTCTTATGCAGTGGTAATAATGAATAAAATTGACTATGAAAATAAAATAATGGCATTATTGAATGACAGTGAAACTTACTCGAAACTGAGGTCAGATCCTATACAGACAGTTAACTCTCATTTTAGCAAACAAATTAAATCCATTTTAAAGGGCTCTGACCATTTAATTAAACCGTTTACCACTCAGTGCTCCTCCCTACCATATTTCTACGGTTTAGTCAAGACACGCAAAATCGATAACCCTATAAGACCAATCATTAGTTCAGCAGGCTCAGTTTCGTATAATTTATCTAAATGGCTTGTAAAAATTCTTACACCTTTGGTAGGAAACATTTCTAATATGAATGTAAGAAATAATATCGACTTTATAGACAAATTGAATAGTTTGAATTTGAAATATGATTTTACTATAGCCAGTTTTGATGTTGTCTCTTTATTTACAAAAGTGCCTGTAGATGATTTACTGGAATTTTTAGAGGAAGAATTAGAAAATTGTGATATTCCTTTAACTGTAGCAAACCTCACTAATCTTATAAGGTTATGTCTCAAAGATGGTAAAGTTTGTTTTAAAGGGAAATTTTTTGTACAAAAGCTCGGCATGGCTATGGGTAATCCTTTATATCCTGTCCTCTTAGCAATATTTACAAGGAATTTATTGAGACAAAATACTTACCAAGAATTTTGCCCCGAAAAGTTATATAGTATAGGTATGTGGATGATATTTTCTGTATCTGGCCAGTTCACGAAAATCTCCAGGAATTTCTGGTTAAGCTAAATGATTTAGTCCCTTATATAAAATTTGCTGTAGAGGAAGACAGAAATTGTAATTTGAATTTTCTTGATGTAACTGTCCATAGACATGATAGAAATTTCACCTTTTCAGTCTTTCGAAAATCAACTAACATTGCATCTTTTTTTCATTATTATTCCAATCATCATCAAAATGTTAAATTCTCTGTCTCTTCTGGAATGTTCTTAAGGGCTTTACGCTTATGTAGCCCGCAGTTCATTGATGTTGAGATCAAAACTATTTATGATATTGCTTTGTAGATGTAGCATGGAAAAGAGCCAGGAAAACATTTTATTTATATAGCTAATAACAAACTTGAATTCAGCAAGCACAATATTCTCAAATTATCGTATGATGAAAGTTTTTTTTACAAATTCATAGAATTTTAAAGCTTTTCAACATGAATGTTATTTTCAGTAATTTTAATGTTAAGAGTTTAGTAATAAAACATTCTCCTAGAGATGTTTCTGGCTGCATCTGTGAAATTCCTTGTAAAAAATGTGATAAAATATATTACGGACAAACTGGAAAATCACTTTCACAACGAATCAAACAACACCGATATTCTGTGAGAACTGGCCAAATATCGAATGCATTATTCGTACATGAGAGAGATTTAGATCATCCTATTAACTGGAGTGAAGCAAGATCTTTAGTCCTGTGCAACGACACAGTTAAAAGGAATATCATTGAACCTTGTTTTATCAAGTCAAATAACGGAAGTGTTCTAAATTTAGGTCTTGGTTTGTTTGTTTAAACTTGATGCCTTCATAATTAGAAAAGTTGTTGGTAAATATAAGCAAAATTAGTATTCAGTTTTATACATGTTTCTGGAATTTCAATGGGTAAGATTCCGTATCTTTTATGGTTAAGTATATGGTTTTAGTTTGTGACCGCGTGATCCCGGATTTTCCTGGATTAACCTTTTGTTTATTACCCTTTGACAATTAACCATCTGGTATTCAAATTTATACATGTTTTTGGATTTTGTATGGCTAAACTTTCGTATCTCGGATTATCCTGGATTATCTTTCTGTTTATTACCCTTGACAATTGACCAATTGGTATTCTTGTTCTTTTTTTTTGTTTGTAACCTTCTTTTCATCTGTGTCTCATTTGTGCCCAGACGATGCGTTAATAAACGTGAAAGCTTTTGGTACTGAACTTTGCCTGTCATTTTCCTGTAGCATTCGCTTTTCACTGTGTCACATTTGTATCTACTGACGATTTTTAAGTTATATATATATATATATATATATATATATATATATATATATATTTATATATATATATATATTATATATAATATATATATATATATATATTTATATATATATATATATATATATATATATATATATATATATATATATATATATATATATATATATATATGTGTTGTTTTTAAATATTCCTGAAAAATGAAGAATGCGTAAAGTTTAGATTATTATAAATTCATAATTTTAATTCGTATCTGGTTGTATATATTCGTCACTAGTCAAATTTGTTCCGGATCATGCAGGAGACATGCACTGTTTGTAAGTATGTGTGAGTGTGTATGAATGTGTTTACACAGAAAGAGATTATGTAAATGGGTGACAAGCATGTGTAGGCTGTTGGTAAATTTTGAAAAATTCCGGGTTTTTGTTTTTCGTACCACAGTAAACTGCCCATAAGTAATTATTTGTTCACATACACTAAGAGAGAGAGAGAGAGAGAGAGAGAGAGAGAGAGAGAGAGAGAGAGAGAAATGTTAGGAAGAGCTGGAAATGGAACCCCCTCACTGACTTCAGTTGAAATAATCCTCTATGGTTTGGTACTCTCACCGTCACAAATGGATACAACAGCGCCTACAAATCCCCTTTCGGATTGAGCACCCCACGCACGATTGACAGTTTTTCCCGAAAGGTCCGAGTCTGTTTTCTGCATTCAGCAGATAGGGCTGGCCAGCGCATCATAGTGGCGACCACTCTTCAAAAAAATTTGCTTGTTCTATCTCAGCATGCGCATATTGGTTTGTATACATTTATGAGATCGGGCTGCGTGATATATATATATATATATATATATATATATATATATATATATATATATATATATATATATATATATATATATATATCACACACACACATATATATATGTACATATATATATGTTATACATATATCATGATCTTTCACTAGAAGATCGGCTTTTGGATGTGCCGAACTGTTGTCTAAAATAAGAAGTATCTTGCATTTAGTGTCTAATCCAACCGAGTTACAGTGACCCCTAGCCTCAGGAACAAAACATTTTTGGAACCAGTCCCATGTAATATCAGTGGTAACCCACCCCTCTCTTTTTGGCACGGTAATGGACAAAATACTGTGCGATCCCCTTGACGGCCCTCAGATGTGAACTTTTCCCGATAACAAGCGACTGACATCTATGGGTATCCGTAGTATTAAAGCAGCACATTACCGTGGCAGGATCCTTTGAAGCTTTAAACCCCGGTGGCGATTCTGCATCCTCAGTTGTTACAGGTTTCTTGGCGTACATCTCTAAAACAAGGCAGTCTCGTCAGCATTATACACTTGTTCAGGACTCAAATGTTCATTACTAACTTTGCAAATTCACTCACATATGCACTACTGTAGCTGCATCTTTATCTGCTGAATCTTTTTCACCACAACATACGAAACTGTAAACCATGTCACTACTTGAAACGATGCAGCCAACCTTCTGAATATTCACACTTGTGTTGCAATCTCAGCTCTTCATGGAACACTTTGGCTTGTTCCTTCAGTAAATCACCAGAAATTTCCACACCTTCACTTGCGCGAAGATTAAACCAGGTTATGAGAACTTGGTCCAGTTTTGAGCTTTTTCCTTCTCTCACTGACTTCCGTACAAACATTTGCTTTTTTGATCCACTGTCAGAAAATAGCTTTAGAAGTTTTTTTTCTTTTTTTTTTTAATATCACACAGTGTTGAAGAGCCAATATCGTGTGTTTCACAAATGGTTCGCACAGACACGCCGCTATCAAGTTTTTTTTTAGCATTGCCACTTTCCTTGCAAATAAATGATAAACTGAGAAGGAATGAGCGGGAATGCCTGTCAGCACGTTCAAGCAAGACCCAACAGCTGATTCTGGAGTACGGCGCCATCAAAACATAAATGGTGCGCCAACGTGGTAAACTTGAAAATACGCCCCGAATTTCATGCCTGGAAATCGGAAGGAACCGGATTATCGATGGCCGGATTTTTTAATGTCAATTCCTGTATATGTATATATATATATATATATATATATATATATATATATATATATATATATATATATATATATATACATATATACATACATACATAAACATAAACATAAACATAAAACATAAACACTTTTGACCAACCTATTCCCCCTTTTATGTCCTGCGCTTTCTGTGATATTCACTGCTCGTAAGATTAGATAAGGTTTTTGCATCTGGAACGATTGGCAAGAAATACTGGCCTTGGTCATAATTCAGCTTGATTCTGAAGGAAGTAAATGTAGAGAGTGTCTTCTGTGCTTTCTTGACTTTATCGCCTAAATGCTAAGGTTTGCACTTATCCCTTATCTCAAAATCATGGTCCTAGTACTACAATTTTTGTTATTACTTATGTATTCAAAATTTCACTCGACGCTGGCGCTCTTGACACTTTGAGTCAAGTAATCAGATAACGTTAACAGCTTTCACAAGGCAAAATCTATTTGTAACTTTTTCCTATCTCATTGAGGTTTGGCCATTGCATAGTTCTTCATTGGAGCGGTGGGTTAAGAGCTCTCGGCTAGCACGCGGTTGGCCCAGCGTTCAACTCTCCGACCGGCCAATGAAGAATTAGAGGAGTTTATTTCTGGTGACAGAAATTCATTTCTCGTCATAATGTGGGTCGGATTCCACAATAAGCTGTAGGTCCCGTTGCTAGGTAACCAGTTGGTTCTTAGCAACGTAAAATGAATCTATCCGTTCGGGCCAGCCCTAGGAGAGCTGTTAATCAGCTCAGTGGTCTGGTTAAACTAAGGTATACTTAACTTTGGTCATTGCATTTGGTATATGAGGCACTTTACAAAGACTGGCCTAAAGCTCTGGTACCCAAACTTGCTGCCTACTTCTTCCTACTCTGCTGTATATGTATTGTAGTTTTCATTTTATATAACTGCATTTATATCTGTTGTTGTTGCTGACATCACATTGTTTGCTACTTTCACATTTTTATTGGATTCGCTCATAGGTTAGATCTCGCACTTACGCTTTCGTTATCAATGACCTTATCAAGTATTCCTCTTTTCCTACAGTTACCTCCTTGCCATCTTTTCTTGTTTCGATATTATTATTATTATTATTATTATTATTATTATTATTATTATTATTATTATTATTATTATTATTACTCAGAAGATGAACCCCATTCATATGACCTGAAATTTAAGCTTCCAAAGAATATGGTGCTCATTAGGAAGAAAGAGAAGGTAAAGGGAAATAGAGAAATAAGAGGTTTCACTTATTAAGAAGAAAAAATATATAAATTAATTAATAAATAGATAAGAATGTATTAAAATGCAAAGAGAATAGCAATAGAGTAGTAATGCGTTGCATCTTCGCATGAACTTTTGAAGTTCAAATTGCACAACATCCTCAGGGAGACGTTCCACAGTCCAACGGTGTAAGGAATAAAGGACTTCTGGACTTGAGAAGTTCGACAGCAAGGCACATTTACTGCATACTGGTGCTGCTGTACAGCGAATTTGGTTGCTCTCGGCAGGAAAAGGGGATCAGGGATCAATTTTTATTGTGAATAACTGCTAATATTAGGAATTAGAAACCTACCACGATGAACCACTCTATCTCAAAGAGATAAGTCTCTGGCAGAAGCAGACATCCACACCTGAGAACAGTATTCAAGTAAAGGAAGGACAAATGACCTAAAACGGGTTGCATTGATTTTACCTGTTATAAATGTATGAGGCCTTATGGACAATACCCAACTTTCATGCGGTATTTGCTGAAACTTTCATTAGATGTTTCTCAAAAATATGATATGAGTCAAAAGTTACACCTAGAATAGTTAAACCTTCAGACTCATTCAGCAGAATCCCAGCCACCTGAAGGGGAGGATGGGGGTAAAATCTGTAAGAGATCTGCTGATCAATAGTGTTTTTGTTTTACTTGAGTTCAGCCTCATACCCTACCGACTGCTATTCACTGATCTGGTCCATGTCCCGATTGAGGCTGAGAGTAGCTTCATTTCTCATAAATGGAGACTTTACTACGACCGCAAGTGTTGCATCATCGGCGTACTGAACAGTCTTGTTTTCCAGGCCAACAACCATATCACTTGTATACACCAGAAATAACAGTGGGCATGAACACTACCCTGTGGAACTCCGGACACAATAGGTCTTGGTTCACCAAAGATCCCATGAACAGCAATTCACTGCTGCCTACCTGTAAGGAAGCCATGAAGTAATCCTAAAACATATCCACACACTCCAAGATTCTGAAGTTTATAAATAAGTGCTTTATGATTTACCAAATCGAAAGCAGCACTAAAATTTATTTGAATTACGCTGCACTCAAAACCCTTTTGAAGGTTCTCTTGCAAATGGCACGTTAAGTCTAAAAGAGCATAGCAGGTACCCAGTTGCTTTCTGTATGCATATTGACTATCAGCTAACAATCTTTTAGATTCCACATACTTATATAGTGGCTTAAAAATAGGTGTTTCGGCAACTTTGGGGAACCTGTTGAGAATAGAAATTGGCCTGTAGTTACTGCAGTCTGCAGATATGCCACTCTTTGGAACAGTCACTGTATTATTAAGCTTGCTCTCATCTGCAAAGATACTAAGTCAACATAAAAATCTATAGAATCTACTAATCTTGGGAGACAATACGCTAGAAACTTTTTTAAAAAACAAAGGGAAGAAACCATCAGGATCTTCTCCACTCCAGCTATCAATATTATCCAGAATTTTCTTAACATCCCTAGAGCGAAATTCAGATTTTGTAAGAATAGGCTCAGGATGCCAAGTATCAGGGAGAGTGACATCCTCAGCTGATTGCTTAGCTTTAAAAGCTTTATGAAGCAGTTCAGCCTTTTCCCCCAGGGCCAGTAACCAATCTACCATCATCTTTTAGTAGTAGTGGAATGGAAGGCGAGCCTGACCCAAGGATAGGTAAGGCTGAGAAATTCCTTCAAGCTTCCTCTTCAAGGAATTATTGTAATTTCTCTCGGCTGTATGGTAAGTTCTGTTCGCAGCACGGCGAGACTCAATAAAAATAGTATAATTTTCATTTGAACGATTTAGTCTCCATGTGTTGAACTTGGTCTGTTTGTCATGGTAAGCTCGTCTACATGTAACATCAAACCATTGCTGGTCATTTGTCCTAAATTCGATGACCTTTCTAGGGGCATACGTTATTAAAATAGCCATCAGAATTTCATTTAACTTTCTGGGATCAGGATCTAATATAGCATCTGAAATATTAAGTGTCTGACAAGCTTCAATAATGCAGTCGAAATTGGGTCTAGATTTTACCCAGACCTTTTATCCAATGTTGGCATTAGGAATGTACTGATTGACAGTTATGTCCATCTCAATGGCGCAATGATCAGAAGTGCCTATATATTCACAGACCTTGGACTTGACAATAGCTGGAACATCTGTGAATATGAGGTCTAATCTATTTACATAAATATGCGTGGATTCCTCAGTTAGCTGGACAAAATCAGAGGATGCACAGAACTCATGAGCAGACCGGCCATGTTGATATGTGGAATTTGAATTTAGCCACTCGCTGTGCTTAGCATTACAGTCTCCACAAATAACGAATGAATATTTTGAATCCTGAGACATACTAATTGGAATTTATTATTCTAGTAAATTCCAAGGGACAGTCATATATAGAATCATCGATACTTGGATTGATGTAAACAGCAAATACGTACACATTGTAGATCTTACTGAAAATTTTGAAACAAAGAACTTAATGGCAACTACAATCGAAATTTTTCTGACAATAAATATTTTGTCCGGACTTAGTGTATACAGCCATATCTTGCTCATATGGAATGTTGGGACGATAAATAAAATCAGTGCCATCAAACCCCGGGATTAAAAACTTACTTTGACTTTTATTACTTACAAGAATATTAGATAAAAACATCAAATCGTAGTTAAGGGCTCAACTCTGGAGATCAACCCAGTAGTCAGCTCAGTGTCTCCCTAAAGAATTAAAATTAGTAACGCAAAATCAGTAGCAAACCTAATAAATACACTCATAACAACAGTAGCATTGTAAAAATCAACCGAACAACAACAACAATAGTATTTACATTATTTATTTTTACAAATATATATATATATATATATATATATATATATATATATATATATATATATATATATATATATATATATATATATATATATATATATATATATGTATATATATAATATAAACGTGACCATATGTCATTGAAAAAGGCGCCGGAAGCAACTGGTCGACAAGGCAGGGCTGGCACACCTTGTAAGGCAAATAAGAAATCGCCAGGTTTGCCACAACATCTCATAAGGTTGTGTTGCATCTTTTCATTGATCTTTTCAGCTTATCAGAATGGTGTCTGATTCAGTATCTTCAGGGCTAAGTTTTTACCTATTTCTAAGTCCATCCAAGTCTCTGACTAATTTTGGTTGAAATGTTATAGGACCTCTGTCCACTGTCAACATTTTTGGCTATCAGCTTACTTTAAAATTGTCCCGGTGCATTCACATAAAGATTTCTAAATCTGCATCACAAAATATTCTGTGTTCTGTGCATTGTCCTATGTTTATTTCTTCCCTGTATCGACTGAAGTTTTAGGTTGGACTTCATTGTTCATGTTTATCTCCTTTCTCAGTAAGACTGAATTCATGATCATTCGTTGGATGAATAATCTTGTTCTTGTCCATCTCTCAAAACCTTTTTCCTTCCCCAAGATGTCTTCTCCTTCTCTCTCTATAATTGCTATTTTGGTTGCTGTTTCGTTGTGCTCTAGGTGAGAGTTCCTCCCGTGATTATAGTTACCCCAACCCATTTCCTTTCGTTATGTCTATTTTATTTTCTTCTCTCCTCCTCCTCCTCCTCCTCCTCCTCCTCCTCCTCCTCCTCCTCCTCCTCCTCCTCCTCCTCCTCCTTCCTTTCTTCTTCTTCTTCTTCTTCTTCTTCTTCTTCTTCTTCTTCTTCTTCTTCTCATTATTATTATTATTATTATTATTATTATTATTATTATTATTATTATTATTAGAGAGAGAGAGAGAGAGAGAGAGAGAGAGAGAGAGAGAGAGAGAGAGAGAGAGAGAGATTATTTTCATATTGTGTGAAGAGAAGTGCAAAAATATTGTTTTATTGTAGTATATTTTTCTTTTTCTGAGTACCCACATAATGAGGTTTCCAATGCGTTAACTTTTTTTTTGTTATATTTTGTTATCTGGATTCCTCGTATCTAGCAAGCACACAAATGTGAAATGTTTCATCTTGCAAGAAAAGGAAGGAAGGATTTCGTTTTGTAAAAGGCGTCACAGTTGAACGTTGGCTTTTGTTTCTTCCGGACCGAAAAATCATGGCCTCTCTCTCTCTCTCTCTCTCTCTCTCTCTCTCTCTCTCTCTCTCTCTCTCTCTCTCTCTCCACATGGTAGTTAAAAAAGGCTAAACGCATCTGAAATGGTTATTTCCCTTTTACACTTACCAACCAAAGCATCCAAAATTGTTGGGCCTTTCACTCCCCACCTCTCCCACCCCCTTCCATTCTTTCTCTCTGTATAGGAAGTGTCAGAGGCGTCCAAAATTGAAATTTCTCTTTCCCTCATTTTTGAGGTTTGGCAGTTGGGAAACGTCCAAATGAACCCATGCCCCATTTGTTCAGTAATTTCAAGATAAATATGTAAGATGAATAGATTTTAAGAAAGGTAGTTCGCATGGGTGGGGAAGGCCGCCCGCATAGATAAACATATTTGTAAAAAGATTCCTTGATCTTAAACACTGATGTGTGTACGGCGCTACCCCTACCGCCTGTCTGATGGGAATATTTCGTTTCCAGCGGTCTGTATGCTCGTTTGTACTGTCCCTCTGATATATACACTGTAAATTTTACCACCATGTACCAGTACTCTGAAAATTTTAATTTTGGTAAATTTAGAAAAACAAATCACGTGTCACTGATATATATATATATATATATATATATATATATATATATATATATATATATATATATACATATATATATATATATAATATATATATATATATATATATATATATATATATATATATATATATATATATATATATATATATATATATATATATATATATATAAATCAGTCAGCTGTATATTAATTAAATTATGCATTCAATCTTTCCTAGAAGGATGAGCCTGACCTATTTCCGGCTAAGAAAATTGAAATGTCAGTCGGAGTCATCAGTAAAAATGCAGTTGATTGAGTCAACCTCTGTGATTGTTTCTCAATGACCGCTGGCGTTCTCTTCTTCAGTTGAACCCAAGCGATCAGTGGAGTTCTGGTGACTGCAAGCCGGACCATAATAGAAACCATTACATGTATTGAGTTCTTGGAATTCTTTACCTAATTGTCAATCATTTTGTTCGATTTTTTTTTCAGGTGTTTTGTTGTATTCAGTATTTCCAAAATGGGGTTGGCTCCCTGTTGTACTTATTGTTTTAGATATTTATTTTTGGCTGGATTCTTGATTTGAACGGGACTGCCGTTGATTAGAAGTAAGAAAGCTGTGAAAAAATGAGTTTACTTTTCGTTCCTAAACATTGTTTGGACCCTTGCTTCGTTTTCATTGAAGTGTTGAATCTTTTTCAAATCAGATAGATGGTTTAAATGAAAGAAATGAGACACTTTAGATTATGACTTTGAGCTTAAGCGATTCATAGAATGACATCGTCGTCTGTCTTTAGGCGAAAGTATAACAGTTGTTTAATCCTCATGAAAAAGGACCCAGGTGATCTTGCAGAGTCCCGATAGCGGCATTCGAGGACCCTCTTGAGCCTTTTCCTTTTCTCTTTACGTTCTGCGTTGCAGCACCGTGCACCCCTCGGCCGAGCTCCACTCATTCTCGATGGCATTTCAGAACTTTGGAGGTGGAGGTCCCTTCCATCACCCCACCATCCATCCCCTACTCCTGTCCTCCCTGACCATCCTAAAAGGTCAAAAAAAAAAAAAAAAAAAAAAGGAAAAAATGAAGCTTCTCGGTGCACATCCTCCACTCTTTCTGCCACCCCTTCCCTCTCCCTTGTCCTCTCCCTCTCTTTTCTAATCTTCCTTCTTCCTTCTCCTTCCCTGATCTTCGTCCGCCCCTGCCCTTCGTTTAATCCCCTCTCTCACTTTCCATCTCTCCCCCTCCCTTCTTGGTCCTGGGATGGAAGGGGTTACTCACTCTTCGCCAATCCATTTCTCGTCTGTTTTCCCGGAAAACCACCACCACACCCTTCCACTCCTTTCTTCTCTCTCTCTCTCTCTCTCTCTCTCTCTCTCTCTCTCTCTCTCTCTCTCTGTTATGCAGTTGTAATGCAAGTCTTTGGGAATCACGCGAGGAAAAGATTATAGCATTTGAAATCAGTAGCTTGATTCTACCTGATCGCCGTAATGGCTAAAGGCATGTCCACACTACGAAACATTGTTTGGAAAGAAAGTTTGCAAACTGTTCGGAAACAGTTTGGAAACAAAGTTTACAAACTCTTTGCAAACTGTTTGCGAACACTTTTTACCGTATATTTGTTTCCATCCAAAATGGAAAACATTTAGTGTGTGTGTGTGTGTGTAAATGTATATATACACATGTATAATGTATATATATGTTTATACATATATATGTATATGTGTATATATGAATACATATACATACATATATATACTGTAAATACATACATACACTTATACATCTGTAAAAGTATTTCAAATTCAGTTGCAGACATTCGAGCGAAATTGTTAAAACCTGTTCCATCTATTTTCAGTTCCGCCAGAAGCAAGTCAGCACGACAACACGCTCCTTTTTCTAAAAAACTTCTCCACCCAAATCTTTTTCCTTCTCTTATCCCTCCTCGATTGCATTAAAACTGCCAAGTAAAATACAGAGGCTGCTGCACCGACATTCATCCTGACGGCAAATAAAGTCTTGACAGGAAACATTGTTTGCAAACAGTTTCCAAGCTGTTTGCAAACTTTGTTTCCAAACAATGTTTCCTAGTGTGGACAGGCCTTAATATTACATGGGAGATTTATTGGACATTTCAGGGAAATGTCGTTTCATTATCTTAAATACTAACCTTCGTTTTACTGTTAGGGATTTATTAAGGCTGTCGTAACTGGTATATGGTTGCTCCCTAATACATGGCTTTTTTAAAGGGAATAGTGGGTGAAAGATTGGCCGACGGACATTTTCTAAAAAGACAATTTGCTGAAGGATATTTCCTGTAGGAACACCTGTGTGTTGGACATTTTGCCAAATAACGCAAGTCAGATGCATAAATGACCCAAGGCCACTTTGTAGAAGTACACATTCTCGAAGTGCCTAAAAAGACAACAGTTTTTTTTTTTCCACCGAAAAACCTACATTTGGAGGAATATTGGCTGACGGATATTTATGGAAGAGCAATTGCCTGATGGACATTTCACGGAGGGACTCGCGACTGACGACATTTACCTGAGTTACACGGACGAAAATATCATCGGTAGTCATATAGCTGAATGACACTTGGCAGACAGAGAGTGAGAGAGAGAGAGAGAGAGAGAGAGAGAGATAGACGAAGGAAACCCGACTCGGAAAATTTCGTCGAAGGACTTTTCCAAATTGAAACTTAACCAAGAGGTATAACATTAAAGACCTTTCTGCGAAGGACATTAAGCATAGGATTTTTCCTGAAGGGGACGTATGGCTGAGGGACACTTCTTCAAATCTCCACATTTTTTGGATACGCTTGTCACTCACCACAAACTTTAGATCCAAATGCAAGAATATGAAGTCATTCTGATGTCCGTTGAAGGATTCGAACCTGCATCAATAGTATCAGAACTAGGTCACGTTGCCACCACGAGTAGACATAGATAGCTAGAAAGATAAGTAAGTTTACGTTTCATACGACAAATATTTTCAAGTATCAGTTGTGTATCAATTTGGATTGTGAAAAGGTATGTCAGATTCCCTATTTTATTTCTTTGTGGGTTTATTTTACTCATAGGTCGATGCGTAACACGAGTTAGATATTAAGAAAAACGTGATGCTCGTGGTTTATACGATTGCAATTTCATATCCTTATCAGGATATTGAAGATACATGCATATTTTCCCACTATTCATAAATTACACTCCAGCACTATTTGTTTCGCGTTCTTTTCTCCCAGTACATTATAACAAAACATTATCGATCCTTGGGTCTTAATTTGTGTTTAAATTATTATGCGATGAACGTTTCGTGGGAATATTTCCGGAATTTATCGCCAAGTATTTGTGCTACTTGGAAAACAAGACTCTATAACTGGAATTGGAATGTTCAGATATATTACTGGATATCTAAACCCTAGCAGTTTCCCTAGGGTCATTTCTACACCATCTCTACTCTTCGAAAGCCTAAAATTCCCACACTCCCATTTTTTTTAAATAACAGCTTCATGATTAATAACTCCCACTAATTCTCTTCTGACATTTTATGGAACCACTTTCAATTAAAAATCTCGATTGTTTGTGCACTGATGAAAAAATGGTATCCAATCACCTTGGGTCATTCTTGGCTCCATTGTCCTTTTGCATCGAAATATTATACCAAACATTTTATGGAAACTTTTTAAATACTTTAATACTACCTGACATATCAGCTTATCATTACAAAATCTCTTGCTGACAGACATCTGTGACGTCAGGTAGAAACGTTGATATTCTTTCAGATTTTTCTTAATATATGTATGAGAAAGTTTGAAGTCTGCATCTAGTAAAATGGAAATTTTGAATAGATGGAAAATGACAGGCATATAGGCCAAAGCTTACATATTGAAAATGCCTCAAGATCACTTTAGTCAGGCCATTAACAAAACCTGTCAATAACTGACAAAGTTGACATGGTGTCCGTTCCTTCTCCAGTAGTCTTTTCCATTTCCAAATACTTCAGAAGCGCTCACCACATTTTTTTCATTATCAAGCCTTGCAAGATGAAGAGAGTGATAATTTTTGGGACACTGAAGATAATAAAAGTGAGCATGTTACAGTAAACAGTGGGGTTAATAATAATTATGATTATTCTGAGTAAGGATGATTAAATTATCAGTTTCAGAGAACACCGAGTCTAATCATGATTTTGGCTGAAATGAAACCATTTGGTTTGAAAAGAAAATATGCCTAAATGCTTCATCAGGCAGAATGTAATTAGTAAAAAATCAGGCATTACATGTTTTGCAGCTACAAGAATTACAAAAGAAGTAACATTAGCAGTTGACTCTTTCAGTACTCAATGAATTTTCAGTATCATTCTGGGAATTAAAAACAAGGAAGCAAATCACATTCTTAGTAGAAGAGATTTCATCAATTTGGCTGAATTGAAGGATCCATTCCCTAGCTGACCAGGATACATTTCATGGTGAGTTCTTCATGGTCGGGCAATAAAACTGGAGCAACAATGTTTCTTAAAACAGTCTTTGAAATTCCAAAGTATGTTTGCTTTGATGACAGACTAAAAACATCAGAAGACCCCCTGACAGCTTGGCAGCCATTAGAAATTTGGGATACTATTTTTGGAAGACTCCCACTGATGTTCAGTGTGTCATAAACTGTTACCACTTAAGAAACATGTGTTCTGTACAGAGGAAAACCTATTCTGGCAGTATGTACCATTTAAACCAGACAGATGCAGAATAAACTTGCGAACAGCATTTGATGCTGAATCAAGTGACCTGTAGAGCGGTGTAGCGTACCTTGGTCAACAGAGTGGTAAAGCAGCAGAATGAGATTGAGGGAAACTTGTAGTACTAAAACTAACAGAGGGCTTGAAAGGAAGAAAGAACTCATCCAGCAGTTCATTCTGCAGCTTACCCCTGGCTAAGATCGAAAGGAAATGCCAGCAGAGTTGTGGATCCAAATGGTATCATGTTTGTAATTCCCTTCCTTCATGCTGCCCAAGAAAGGAAACATACGGTACTACGAGCACTAGGTATGATTCTGCAACATAAAGTGGGAGAGAGAACAGGAAACCACACATAACTGATTTCTACAATATGACGAAGAAAGATATAAAAAACTTTGACCAACTTGTGGAAACATGTTGCCCAAAGAGCCACACTTGTGTTAAGTCAGTGTCTTTGTCTGACAATATGATAGGTAACTCAGCACACAGTGTATTTGTACTGTGACTGCGGGTTAACCCTAGGCGAGTCAGTTTAACAAGATAGATAATAGTACTAAGGAACAACAAACAAGGCATGCAAAAATGCAACGTGGTTACTATTGCACTGAGGACCGTAAAGTATAAACAGTGTACTTTGAATGCCAAAAACACATGCAAACGACATGGAACAGCAACTTTCAAATACTCTACAATGCTTGCATCTAATTATCCCTTAACCCTTAAAATGGAAAGGGGGATGGGTGGGTTAGGTGATGTTTCTGGAGGACAGTCTCATCCACGCAGTAGACCCTGAACATACATGAAAAAAATAATCTCTATGGCAAAGCACTTCCCATATTTAGTTATGTGTTAAATCTAACACCGGCCGAAGACACTGTATGTATGTGCATTTTCGGGACACTACAAGAATAGTTGGCAGGATCTTAATTTTCGGGATCTTGAATTTTTTCCACAGTTCTTTATTCATCGCTTGAATTCAGTGCTGACTGTTATCATTTAGATTACTTATTCGTTTAAAGTTTGTGTTGTCCAGGAATATTTAGTCAAGATCATTGTGGACCATAATTGATTTTCTTAGGCTGGAGACTTGAGAATAGATTTAATGTTCATTTTGGAGTACGAGTTGTATTTTTTAATGGTAGTTACTTCAGTATGCGTATATATATATATATATATATATATATATATATATATATATATATATATATATATATATATACACTAGATGAATCCATCGATCATTAAACAAGTGGTTTGAATGAAAGTTGTGTCTTTTAGTGCGTCTTTCCTCCTGGCATTTCCTCCACCATTCTTCACCAAGAGAAGAGTACAGCCCTCGACCCCGTGCCTCCTGGTTGGTAGGTAATAGCCGGGATTTATTTTGCAGTGATACAAATCACGCTTCACAGAATCGAAGTATCTCCAAAGCTGTCCTCCAACTTTCCCTCATTCCATGTAATAATTATTTTAGAATTCGACTGCCATGCATTCTTATTGCATTGCCAGTCCAATGGAATCTTGTCCTCCTCATGTAAATATAACCAAGTTAGAATTTACTGTATCCAGGTCCACATATGTCACTGGGTGATACCACTGTACCCTAAGGACATTCCTCGGATCAATAAATCAAGCAGGATAACCTAAGCATTGTGAATATTTTCGATTGACTTCAATGTGAGAATTCTGAAGAAACTCTAAGAGAAGAACCCTAAAGGCACTGCTGAATTATCGATTTACGCTGAATATTTCCTGTCACACTAAATTATTATTATTATTATTATTATTATTATTATTATTATTATTATTATTATTATTATTATTATTATTATTATTATTATTATTATTATTAGATGAAATTTATTCATATAGAACAAGCCCACAGGGGCCAATGACTTGAAATTCAAGCTTGCAAAGAATATGGTTCTGGTAAAACTAAGGTATACTTAACTTAACTTTTTTATTAGGAAGAAGTAAGAGGAAGTAAAGGGAAATACAGAAAGAAGAGATCTAACTTATTAAAAATGAAGAAAATAAATTAATAAATAGGAACTGTTGGCTCAGTATCATATGAGTCTATCAGTCGAGAAACATGCCAAGTGCCATCCTGGCCCAAAGTATTTTTTTATTTAATTTATTATATTTTAAAAATGGCACTTGGCATGTTTCTCGACTGAAAAGCTCATATAAACTTTCGAAATATATTACCAAACTCTTGTCCCCGTTACTTGGAATTATCCCCGATTCTCACATATGTAATTGCCTAGATTTAGTTGATAAATTAAACAAAATCACTTTTTGCCCCACTGATGGATTCGGTAGTTTTGATGTTTGTTCTCTTTTTACTAAAGTCCCTATAGATTGTATTTTAGAGTATCTTAGTGATGAACTATTCCATCACGGATTACCTCTACCTGTAAGTCATATTATTTCACTCACTAGGTTGTGCATTTGTGATTGTATGTTTATATTCAGTGGTGAATTTTACTAACAAATATTTGGTATGGCAATGGGCAGCCCTTTATCCCCACTCCTCTCAGACTTCTATACGGAATTCTTTGAAAAACGATATTTACCTAATATCATTTATACTCCTTTAAAGTGGTATAGGTGTGTTGACGATATTTTAGCTGTTTTGCCTGCTGGTTTTGATGTAAATGATTTACTCTAATTTGAATAACCAGGTACCATCCATTAAGTTTATTTTAGAATTAGAAAAAGAAAATTGCTTCCCTTTCTTATATGATTTAATACTTAGAGAACCATTTCAATGCAAATTCAGAATTTATAGGAAACCAACCAACAACTTAACTTATGTCCATTTTTATTCAGGCCATCACCTTAATATCAAAAATACATTTTTTTCTTCTATGTTTTTATGAGCATTGCGCATTGTCAGTCCCCAGAAATCGAATACATAAGAAAAATAGGGACAGATTTAGGTTATCCTTCACATATACTAGATATTTGTTATAATAAAGCCCACAAAAACTTTTATAGTGAAAGTAACATGAAGAAAGAAACCCCTAAGAACATTCTTAGCTTGCCTTATTTTAGTGGTTTTGAAAACATATCATTGTTAAAATCTTTTAATGTCAACCTCGTTTTTCCTATAATAACACACTAAAAGGAATGTTAATAAAAAATAGACCGAAAGAAAACAACAACATAATATGTAAAATTCCATGTTTGGGCTGCCCTCTTTTTATATTGGCCAATCTAGCAAAGATTTAGATATATGCATTAAGCAACATAAGTATTCAGTCAAAACTGGACAACCATATATTCATTCATTTAAGTGAAAACTCTCACAGGATAAATTGGACTGAAAGTTCAGTGATTATCAGATTGAAAGATTTCCCTTTAAGAAATCTTTTGGAATCCGCTATTATACAGCTTACTTCCAGCTGTAATTTCAACCTTAGCCCTGGCATGTATTATTTGGACCTCTGTATTAGAAAAATGTTCAAGAATGTCCTAAAAGGTAAAATCACTGACTTAATTACAAATTAGTTACCTTATATATTATATTTTCTATGTATTCGTATGTTTAATACCATATTTTTTTGTAAAAATGTTCATCTTACAAAAAAGTTTATTGTTTACAAAAAAAAAGAATTAGTGAGTTGTACTTTTATAACATTTTTTGGTGGTCAGTCACGCCCTTGCATATTCTTTTAATTGTCCTGTCCCTGCATCTGAACAGTTGATCCTAATCCTTTGTAAAACCTCTTAAATATTTAACCATGTTTTGACAGTTCTACTAATTCTTCAATTGTGTTGGATTCCAGGTACATATTTTTTCCTTTGTAATCCCCATCTGTCATTTATATGAGCTTTCTTTGTGAACTTATTTTTTTATTTCTTCAGTCTGCTAAGTAAAGGACGACAGTTGAAAGGCCTTGTAGCACTCTATTGTCTCTCTTTCGTTCGTGGATTTTGTCTTTATTTATATATTCATCACATTCCATAGTTTCGTGATTCAGTTACACACACATATGTATACATATTTATATATTATATATATATATATATATATATATATATATATATATATATATATATATATATATATATATATATATATATATATGAAATGAACACATGGAAACGTGTTTCACAGAAATAAATTTCTGACTCACCTCAATGGTCAGCGGTTCTGCCTTGTCATCGCGCAAGTTGAGTTCGATTCCATAGGGAGGAACGTCTTTTGGTCCACATGATGAAAATCCTGAAAAAAAAGTTTAACGTAAGCAGTGAAATAAACACATGGCGATTAGTACTGTGACACATCGTGAATAGAGAATTGACTTCCTAACAACCGGAAGGTTAAGGCCGTGTAGTGACACTCCTCCATATTCGTACAAGTAACAAGAGACCAGACCGTGCCACGCTTAACCTGTCACGGCTGAGAATCAAGGATGATCCCATTGCCCAAATATCTTCTGCTTGTGCGTCTGCAAAAATTCGCATGAATTTATTTAACAGAAACAATCCACCAGCTTCCCACCGGCTCCTCCACCTGACGGTGAAAATAATCTTTTAAAAATCTTTGCAATTCTCTCTCTCTCTCTCTCTCTCTCTCTCTCTCTCTCTCTCTCTCTCTCTCTCTCTCTCTCTCTGATGTAACAGAGCATCTTACCGTCAGAGAAGGATTCCTCATTTGCTGCGGAAATATCACTTGATATTTGGGGCGAGTGGAGATGTAGGAGATTGCACCATGTATAGAAGCAGTGTATCTAGTCGAAGTGTGTCAGCAGGCGCAGCATCCATCCTGTGTGTCTTTAAAGGGGATTCAGGGGAAAGAAGTTTTAAATGTTTTTGTATTTTATAACATACAGACATCCAGACATGCATCCATGTTTCTTGCAGAAATATAATTTTGTCGGGTACTTTTCTATTTTCAACGTTGCTAGCGTGTGACAATATTCACACAATCGTTAAATGCGTTTCATTATTTTTTCCTCTCAAATGCAAGCGATGCCAAATAAAGGTATTTTACTGATGATGAAATTGTCTTCTTTATTCAAAATAAGTCCACCTCGATTTCATGTTACCCGAATGACTTCGGGTATGGTTTCAAAACAGCTGCAGTTAAGTGAATTTCAAGTAATTTGAGAGTTGCTCGTGACATTGGTTTGCTCGGCGACTTTTTGTAACTGACCCTCAGCTGAAATTGTCTAACAAACTCCATGAAAACTTTATACAAGCAATGCTTACATTTCTTCTTCTTCTTCTTCTTCTTCTTCTTCTTCTTCTTCTTCTTCTTCTTCTTCTTCTTCTTCTTCTTCTTCTTCTTATTATTATTATTATTATTATTATTATTATTATTATTATTATTCAAAATGTTATTATTACATAATTTTCAAAATCTGTCTACAAATTAAAACATACGATAAGTGGAGTTAAAAATTAAAACATAAGAATATAAAAAAATTATAAAGTAAAAACAGACATATGCGTGTATACATAAATAAACAAGCGTTGCGTAATCATTTTTTTTTAAATCAAGACAAGTACAGAGGGACTTAGGATATTGGTAGTCCATGACTTACCTTCAGCATACCAAAGAGATATAGCAGAAGTGTACTACATTGGACCATGGCTGATGGTCGCCTGATATGGTAATTGATATTATTATGAAAAATTTACACACACACACACACATATATATATGTGTGTGTGTGTGTTTGTGTATGTAGGTATGTGTGTGTATGTATTATATTGTACAGTGTATGGCAAAAGAATAGTAAAGAAAATTACTGTTTTTAAGATAGTTTGAATCTGCTGTTGCCTGGACATGAAAGGATATTTGTGCAGGGAAATTTAAATGTGGTGTTGTTGGTAGATATAATTATAATTATGAAAATGTATTTTCGTAAAGAATCGTGGGTGTTCGGAATACATGATTTCCATAAACTTCTCATAAGTATACTTATCAAAGTGAAAATGGTAAGGAAAGGGGTTATAGACTTATTTGTTGGATGTAATGACGAGATAATGAGTGGCTGAAAGAATATCTGTTAATTATATTTCTTCAAGTGAATGGCATGGAATGAAATTGGGGCTGTAAATGTAATTAAGACTGGTGAGCATGATAAGAAGGAAACGAGAAAAGCATATGAGGAGAAAATGATTGAAAAATTGGCTAGGTTGAAAGGTACTGTGGTGGAAAGAGTGTAAAATGCCATGATAAAGACACAGGGACTGTTGAGATATTTTATTAATAGAAAGAACAAATAAAAACAATGAGGGGCGGTGTGATGAAATTAAAGGATTAGTCCTGGCACAATGGAGACCATTTAAAGTGCAGTTACATGGTAGAAGAGATGGTGATTGGAAAACCAAAAGAAGAGCGAAAGAAGGCAGTGATAAAAGCAGAAGGGAGATGGTGAGCAAGAGCTGTAGGGAGAATAAGATGTATTTCACTGAGGTAAATGCCAAGAGAAAAGTTAATGAACAAATGGATCTCAGAATAAAAGATGCAAATGGAAAGTTGCTGTCTGAAATGAATGCATCCTGTATCAGTAGAGTGAGTATTTTGATGAATTTTTGAATGCTGAAGAAAGAAGAGAGGCAGAGGATAATGATGCAAGAGAAATATGGTTAGTTTAAGTTTGAGAATATTTTGGCAACTAAGAGGCTGAATAAAAAGACGGGAGGAGTGGATGAGATCACAAGCGAGATGCTGTGATATGATGGTGATAGTATGACTGAAATGTTGAGGATGGTTTGTAAGACATCCCTGGATGAAGAAAAGTTCTTGAACTAATTGTATAAAGGTAAAGGTAGTAGAGGCAACATAAAATTTGGGACATTACTTAGAAGACCAGTAAAGGTGTATAGTAAGGTTTTGACCGAGGAAATACGAAAGAGCGTAATATTAACAAGAGGATAACGTCTGTATTTGGCACACATGGGTATAGAAAAAGATTATGCTAGAATTCACTGAGAAGTAAAAAAAATTAAGTATATCTTAGTTTAACCAGACCACTGAGCTGATTAACAGCTCTCCTAGGTCTGGCCTGAAGGATTAGACTTATTTTACGTGGCTAAAAACCAATTGGTTACCTAGCAACGGGACCTGCAGCTTATTGTGGAATCCGAACCACATTATAGCGAGAAATGAATTTCTATCACCAGAAATAAATTCCTCTTATTCTTCATTGGCCGGTCGGAGATTCGAACTCGCGGCCAACAGAGTGGTAGCTGAGGTAGGGTGGTGAAAGGTAATAAGGATATATGATAAAGAGAATAAATTGTTGCGAATTATTAAAACTTTTTTTGAAGGAAATTAAGCGTGACTTTGAACATGAAGATGGAAGAGAGGCTGATGTGGTTGGAAAGTCTGTTTGAGGATGTTTTATATATTTATGTATGGGATGATATGAGAAATCATAGAAAAGGACACAAGGATATGTGCAAAGTACCGGGAAAAGCAAATAAGCAGTGAATGGACTGTGTAATAATTTACGTTTGCAGATGATGCAATTAGAATGGTACTTGGGAACTGCAGAAGCCAGGGAGATTTTAGTGCAAATAGTTGGCGAATGGATGCAGCTGTGTCTATGATCAACGACTTCTACAGTTGTTTGAGAGTGATTATTATAACAGATGCGGTAGGATAAAAGAAGAGGTGTGTCACACCAGGACAAGGGAGAATGCTACATATGGGGAAGCTTACGGCATCTATATAAGCTTAAGATGTGAATTTTTGAAGTAGCAAAAATTTTTGAGTAGGTTAAAAGACTGAGCAGTGTTTTTAGATGTTTTGGCCTTGGGAAAAGAATGGATGATTATGGGATATTGGAAAATGTGCATACCCTGGAAATATTAGAAGGGAGGAGGAGAGGAAGGCTCAGAAAGGGGTGGACAAATAATGAAGAGAGTCCACATTGTCAATACATGCTGTAAGTGATGGATCAAGGATAAACCATTCTGCAGAAAACCCCACAGTATTGCAACATCATACAACTAGACAGACTACTCATCAATTACAAATCAAACCCTTGTATACCCAATTCACCACTCTCCTCGTTCTTTCACACAGTCTCTCGCTTCTTGGAAAGAAGGATCCTTCTGTGTCAGTGCCTCGTTTACCCCATGTATGTAACATGTTCTAGGCACTTCTCTCCTACATCCCGTCACTTCCATATTCGCATCTGCTCTCTCTGCATGACTATACCATCTCCAGAGACTGCAAAGAAACCAATCTCCAAAGACTGCAAAGAAACCACATCGAAAACTCCAAAACCCTTTTTTTTTATTGCATTCATTATCCATATTTCATTTTGGTATAGGGAAATTGACTGACGAATCCATTCATACATTCCAATATAGGCTTTCATAGATACTCCTCCTCTTCCATATGTCTTGTATATGCCCTCCTTCCTTAATGCATCACTTGTTCTGTCTGCTGACATCGCTATTAATATTCATTATTCATTTCATTACTCCCAAATGCTTGTCTACTGGCATTGCTATTAATTTTCATTGTTCTCACTTTTTACTGCTTTTCATTTATAGTCATAACATTTTGTACTTCATACCCACTTAGAATTTTCGTCCAACATGCACTTTCCATCTCTTTCGCTAGTTTTTGCAACTGCTTTCTGCCATCACTAATAACATTCGAACCATTTTCTTATCCCATAAATAATGTGCTTTCTCTGACGTTTTATCAGCACCCATATGTTCATAAAGATATTGGATAGCCAATGAGACATAAAACAGTCTCAGAGTACTGATTCATAATGATAGAAATCTATAATATGAATGCTAGAGTGACAGCATAAACGAACATACAGTCGGTTCTAAATCGAACATTCAAACTTGGCAGGTGGGAGAAAGGAGCAAGGAGCAGTAAACCCGCTAGCATTCGACGCCTGTGCTCCATTTACAAACCATGTGGGCAGGCTCATCTTTGCTTTCATCGCGAGTCAGTACCTTCTTCATTATCTATACATTTTATGTATTTCTTTTGAAATTAATAGATCACGGTTATAAATGCTGTAAGTGACATTCATGTCGTAACAAACGCTTTCTTTTATAAAACTGTACTTAAAAATTTTTCTTTCCAGTGCATTGAAATAAATAATCTTTTTCGCCTTTGTTGGTTTTCACTATGAAAAAAACACTATTTACTTGTTCATGTATAATAAATATTTTTTGCTACGCTATCCTCTTTTCTAGTGGTTTCCCAGTTCGACCAAATAAAACAGTTGTCTCATTTTGAATTTTCACTTAATTCTGTTAAGAATAAGTAAGAAATAGTGTTTGTGTTCAAGAAGTCATGGATGGATTATACATACTTGTTCTCATCAAAGGGAATCATCACTTTATCTTTACTGGATCCGTGCGTGATGAGGGAGAGTAACTTTTCCCTCCACAGTGGTTCTGTTTCTGGACTGCACGTAAACTATGCCCTTAGAAGGTACAAGGTTCAGCTATTATCTTTTAATATAAATTCCTGAAATTCTCGGGATGTCTATATGGAGAATTTTCAGAGCAATATCGTTTAAGGAACATTTCATTCTTAGACATAACATGAAATCTAATAGTGGAAAACAATGATTAGTAAACAACCACGTCTGACTAACTAAAAGTTCAAAATACTCATCTCCCCCCTCACCACCCCCGCCTCTTGACATTGCCGCCGTCAGCACTGCATTGCGTGCGCTAATGGTCGATATTTTATGTCCTTGTAAAGGATTAATTACATAATTACCTATGTGCTGTATCTGGTGACCTCTCGTCCCTTGAGGGATTGAAGGTCATCTCCGTTTTGTTGTTTTTATTTCCGCGATGCGCCAAATAGCTGTTTAATAATGCATGAAATTCAATTACCTGGTACTTATTCGTTTGAGTTTTAGTAACAAATTCTTTTGGGTCGTAATTAACATTTAAAATTTCTCTCTCTCTCTCTCTCTCTCTCTCTCTCTCTCTCTCTCTCTCTCTCTCTCTCTCTCTCTCTCTATATATATATATATATATATATATATATATATATATATATATATATATATATATATATATATATATATATATGTATGTATATATGTTTAGGCTTGCATTTGGATTCGTATGCTTGTCTATGACATATGAGGTAAGTGTGTAAGTTATTTGTTTTATATTTCCATGTCTTTTATCTTTCATTTCTTCATACTGTTATGCATGCTATTGGCAGGAATAACAACCTGTGGCTGTCTGCTGAGTTAAATAAAAAAAACAAATGCTTAATGGGTAGGCATGTGAGTCACCTCTGACCTGAGCTGGGTTAGCTCATCTGTTTTGTGGTGTTGCTGACCTTTGTCTTGCATAGATGAGATTTGCTTTTGTTTGTGTCACATGTTCATGCCCTTTTATCATTTTCACTGCAGCATCATGCTCTCATAGTGCCGTTACTTCCTTCCGTAACCCTGCTCTTTAGTGCTGTGCAGTAGAGATTTGGTTAGTGTGGAAGGGAAGCATGCTTGTGCTTCTGTGTGACCCAGCCATGTGGGCGACCTCCATTGTGTGACCTAGTGTGTAGCGTGACCTCTTATTGCATTGTTCTTTGCTCCCTTCTGTGTGTGTTTCTGGTGGCTTTGAGTGAAGATAACGAACCCGAATTCTGTCGTTGTGTGGGCAAGGGCAACCCCTGCTGTAAATTTATGTCTCCAAAAGCAGTAGATCTACACTGTGTGTATTTCGTATTTTGTGGAGGGGACAAGAGTGTTTGAGAGAATCCACATGATAGGAATATGTTGGATGGCCTTCCCCCCAATGTTTTATTTACAAAAAAAGCTGTTGGACGAAGGGCAGTCATTGGAGAGAACCAATGCTTCCCCTGCCTACCTGTGTTATCACCTTCCCCTGGGCCTTCACCAGCAGTGACTCCTCCAACAGCTTCGTCAGTCCCTCCTCCACTTCCTTCATCAGAGGAAGGCCCCAGGATTTCCTGAGGAAGGTATTGGATATCTGGGTTAAAGGTGGCGTACCCCATCAACAGGCAACAGGAGGTGACCTTCAGAGGGCCCTGGTCTTCTTTCACCATGTGGAAATAAAGGAAGATAAAGACCTATCTAAAGCATCATGTCCACTAAATTCTTTCAAGAAAGCTAATAACATGGACAAATTCTCTTCCAGAAAGATATAGAGGCCAGAATCCACTGGTCCTTCTCCCCACCTTCCACCCCTTCAGTTGCCTCCTTTCCTTCGTTGTTGGTTTCGTCAGCATCCCACCTAACCTCATTACTCTATCAGAGATAGAGATTAGCATCAACGAACAGTGGTAAGAGTGTCTCATCCCATAGAAGCAGGAGGGCAGTGAGACAGAGCACCTTAAGTAGGGTGGCCAGTCCCCTCAGTGTCAGAGAAGAGTTTAGATAAACTCCTTCATTTTCTGCCCCTATGGCAGGCCAGGTACTACATTCCAGAGGATTCCTTCACTGTTCCAGTGACTTTAGACCCAAACATCTGCAAGCTGGTGGGCAACACCCTGCTGGAGCACTTCAAGCAGCAGAGCACTCATCTCAGCAGCACCGAGATGGTTACCTTCAAACTGATGTTAGCTAGGGCCTTATGATCCATCTCCCGGTTGGACTAATGTCAGGGAGCATGGGTCAAGTCGTCCCTCTGGAGAAGTGGTCTTTAGTCAGGAAGTTCTTAGGACCTTCAGGGAGATCCTTCTCATGCACGGTAGACAAGTTGGTCGCCTTTAGGCCAACTTCGTCCTTAAGAGAAGTGTCCTTCCTGTTGGTTGTACAGAAGAGCATTTCTCTGAACAGTTGGCTGAGCCTTCATAACAGCCCCCTCCTTGATTCCCCCTACTACTTCCCTCTGGACTTAATTCGACAGGCGATGGACATCAAGAGGGAGGACTTGTGGGACTTCTTGTTCTTGCAGGCCCCTCCCCAGAAACTGTTAACCCTTTCTCAAGGAGCAGTAAGTAGAGTCCACATGCAGCACAGGTTGTCAGGTTCCAGCATCAGAGCCAAACTAGACCACAGAACATGGCATCAGACATCAGCCAGTCCATTTGTAGTTCCTAACCCTCTCATTGTCATAGCAGGAACAGGACTGGGAAGAAGGGAGGCTCCCCTTCCCTCCTAGCTACCATGAGTGGGTGGCCAATGCCTAGTAGCCAAATGGAGGACCTGGCAGTAATACAAGCAAAGGAGTGGATGGTACATATCCACAGATGGGGATACAGTATGCCCTTTGGGGCGACACCACCCTTTCTGTCCCAGACTCTTGGTGCCAAGGGGGAAAGCACTGCAACAGGAGGCGGAGACCATGCTTAAGAAGGAGGCAGTGGGGAAGGCATCAGATCGGGAGGGGGGTGACCAGTTATAGATTTGTCCACCCTGAATCTCTGCCTCTGGCAGACATCCTTCTCCATAGAGACATCTTGGCATCCATGAGGGAAAACAATTATATGGTGTCTGTAGACCTGCAAAATGCTTACCTGCACATTCCCATCCATGAGACATCAAGGAAGTAGCTAAGGATCATTTTATAGGGAATAGTTTACCAGTTTAATGCCATTTACTTTGGACTGGCAACAACACCACAAGTCTTCACCTGGGTTTTCCAGCTAGTATCAGTGTGGGCTCACTAGCAACCTCAGGGACCAGATCCTGCCTTTTACAAGGCCCTAGGAGTAATAGTGAATTTGCCAAGGTCAGACCTCTCCCCAAAGCAGACCACCAAGTACCTGGGAATGAGGATTGACACCACAGCAGGGAAGCCATATTCATCAAATGGAAGGATTGCCAACCTGATGAGAGTATTGGAACCACTCTTCAACTTGCCCCAACAACCAGCAAAACAGTGGCAGGTCATGAAAGGACATCTTCTCTCCCTGGAAAAGTTAGTCCCTATGGGGAGAGTGCATATCAGATCCCTTCAGTGGCAGTTGAAGACAACCTGGAGGAAACCACAACCCCCCCCCTCACAGCCAATCAAGACAATGGTCAGGGTCAAGGAGGACCTGCTGTGAGGGAGAGACCCCCAAACAACCTACAGGGGATACCACTCAGCTGACCCCCACCAAAGGTGCTGGCATCCCGAAAGCGGTGGGGTGCACAGAGAATGTGCTTCTAGGATGTGGTGAGGGAGGAGTATATCAACCTGTTGGGGATGTGAACTGTCTGGCTTGCCCTCCAACACTTTCAGGAGAACCAAGCAGCGACACCATGTGGGTTGCCTACACAGACATACAAGGGAGGAGCATTTCCCCAGTGGTGAATGACCTAGCAGTTGAGATACACAAATGTTCATAGTCCCATAGTCTGGATCTGACTGTCAGGTCCATCCTGGGCAAGAAGAATGTCATTGCCAGCCAGCTAAGCAGGGCAGATCAGTTAATAAGTACTGAGTGGTCCCTACACCAAAAGGTGGCCAACTCCTTGTTGGAAATGTGCCAGGGAACCAGGAACACATGAACATGTATATCTCCCCATCGTTCAGTCTGCTGAGGAAGGTCAGCAAAAGGTTCTTTGGCTCCCAGAGACTCAGGATGATGTTGGTGGTGCCCTTGTGGTTGCAAGTGGAATGGTACACAGGCCTACTCCACCTCCTAGTAGATGTCCCAAGACAAGTTCCTGAAACTCCCAACATTCTGGGAAGGGAGCACGATGGGAGGTACTGTCAAGTGGCAGGCTCCCTCTGGCTTCACAGTTGGAGACTATCCAATAGCTCTTGTGAAAGAGAGGCTTTTTAGAGTGGTCTGTAAAAGCAATTGCTGACACCCTGGGGCCTTCATCCGCCGGAGTGTAAATGGACAGTCCTCTGCCATTGGTGCCATGAGAGGGACTACAATCTATTCAACACCATTATGAGAGATGTAGTGGACTTCCTGGTGTATCTGAGGGAGGAGATGACTCTCTTCATCATTGCAGTGAAAGGCTACAGAGCTCCCTTGGCCCACGTCTTCAAGCCAAGGGGATAAACCTTTCAAATACTTGGGAATTGTCCGACATCATCAAGCATTGTGAGAAGAGGTGCTCCCCAAGAGGGTTAAGGTCCCTGAATGGGATGTTACCAAGGCCCTCTCCTTCCCATGAAGGTCTCCATTCGGACCTCTCTAGAAAGCATTGGATAGGGACCTGGCGTTAAATACCGTATTCCTTGTCTCCCTTGCCAAGAGAGTGTGAGAGCTACATATGGCCTGTCATTCAACATAACACAAACTCTGTGAAGTTGTCCTCCATCTCTCAGGAATTCGTCCCTGACTTCATAGTCAAGACCCAGAGTCTTACAGTGTCAGACCTAAAATTCAAATGCCTCTCCATCCCTTCATTGAAAGACTTTGTAAGGGGAGATAAAGCTGAGATAGTTCTTTACCCAGTCAGAGTCCTGAGGCATACAGCTCCTCACAGACCTACCTGCAGGAGGCTCTTCGTAAGTATCAGGCAAGAGTAGAGGGAGATCTTCAAGAACACCATCTCCTTCTGGCTGGGGAAAGTTTGGCTGAGGGAGACAACATACCTCCCCAACCAAGAGTTAAAGCCCATAACATAAGGGGTATAGGCCCTTCAGTGGCTTACAAGAACCATTCTGTCCAGAAGGTCCTAAAGGCAGGAATTTGGAAGAGGCAGTCAACCTTCACATCTTTCTACCTCTGGGACTTTGCCCACAAGTCCCAGGATGCATTCATCTTGGGCCCAGTGGTAGAAGCCTAACAGGTGGGACAGTTCTGTTAGCAGGATTGTCTATCATCCCTTCCGTAAGAAGGCCTGGTGAGTACAGGTATGGTCTATCCCAGTCGGGTTTTCTTCTGTGACCTGAGCCCTAAGAGGTAGCTTTGGAAGTACTGGTAGAGTGGCACTGGCAATCCAAGGCATGCTCATCTTCCACTCTGGATCGATCAGCCTTCTGCCTGTTGGTGAGGAGGCCGATACCAAAAATACTAAATTCTAAAGTAATTTGTATTTTTCCAGGGATACAAATGCACGCTTTCATAGGGTAGTTTTTACCCCGTCTCTACTGCCCCTGTGGTTCCGATTTCTCCCAGTCATGGACTTAAGCGATACCACAAAGGGGATGGTTCACAAAATGGATGCACTAACCCAATTTAGGTCACAGGTGACTAATAGGCCTACCCATCAAGCCCTTGTATTTTATTTAAGTCAGCAGGCAGCCACAGCGCACAATGCGTTGAGTACTCCTGCTATGAAAGCGTAGGTTCATATCCTAGGAAAAATACAAAATACTCTAGAAGATGGATATTTTCCTTAGGCAGAGTATGGACATCACCACATCACCTTTTGTTCCGAATTTCTTCTTCTTGATGGATGAGAGCTGTTGATTATCACAAATGGGCTGTTATCTTCTAAGTAATTATTTTCTATTTGCTTAAGTTTTATATTTGTTGTTTAATTTCATGTATTATATGCCCAATTCATATAACTGGGATTAGGTAAGTTATTTGCAAAGCGTTTCCAAACTAACAGTTTTGTATCCCTTTCATGAGAATAGCAGCCTCAGGTAATCAACATTTTATTGATGTTGTTCCTTGCCAGTGCAGAAGATTTGTAATAAGTTTTCAAAGCGCCTTGAAATAGTATATATTTATCTTTTGTTCTTATATACATATTAATTATTTTTTATTTACATTTTTTTTATCCGCATTATGAGTCTCTTCGCTCTTTTTTTCCATTTAGGTTCATTCAGTTCTCTTTGCCTGTTTAGTAAGTAATGACCTTTTTAGGCAAAGTAAGTGATAAGTCACGATTATGAATTATAATAAAGATAACTGGCACAAATCCCTGATACTGTAGAAGAGCTACTGGTATAATTCAATTTTTCTTCGTAATGCCCATTCAGGAAACTGGCAATCCTCGTAAAAAAACACCTTCTTTTACTAAGAAGCTCTTTGTGATATAAACAAACGTTATCATAAGATCTTACACGTAAGGGTTATGTATTACAATAGCTTTTGTTATACAAATGCCTCTTTGAGTCTCAATAGCCTTTGTTATGAATGCAACAATGGTGATTGTCTCAGTGTGCTGTAATTACTTTTAATGGCTTATAAATGTATTTTTTTTAATAGGATTAACCTTATGACGATTCGGGATCAGTTGTTGTTTTTGTTATCAAGAACATTACTATTGTTTTCGTGAATTTAGCTTTTATTATGATCAGTTGTTGTTGCTGCTATTTAAATTGTTATTTCTATCCTTCTACCCTTTGTCAATATTATTATTCTTATCAATAGTATATCAGATACTGTAGCATTTTTGGCAATGTCATGAAAATTAAGTTTTATCAACGTTCCAAAAATTCTGTATGGCCCATTATCTCTGCCTAGGAGGTTGTTTTTGGTTATTATCTCTATTTTCCTCTTCTGTCATAGCGTTCACAGGATGAACTGAACAGAAACAGATTTTGATGAAACTTGGATAAAGCATTGAGTTTGTGCTCGTCTTGACATGGGAAACATTTCGGGTGAAGTTTAATATTTGGAGTCCAAATCCCGCTAGCAGGTTTTATATGATTTGATCACACTTGAGAGACACGTTTACTAGAAATCATTTTAGGGACGATTCCCATTTGGGAGACTTTTGCGGTCTTACTTTCATATTGTCGAATTATGAAAGTAATGTAACAGTGATTAAGTACACTCAGATTGAGCTGTAAAAATGTGAAGTTAAGACCACAGGGGTTTAAGTGATTCATAACCAAGTACATAAGTGTAAAGACTTTAGTATTGATAAGTAATACGGTGATTCCCTAGTAATTAAGCGTAGTAATATTTGCTTTAAATTGTCAAAGGTCAAATCACAGATTGTAGGGAGTTTAAATGTTTCGTAGCTTGCCACATAATTGTGATATTATGTTCGTGTTGTTCGGTGAACAATAGCATCCTAAGATTTATATTTACCAAGATCGACTCGGAAATGTCAAAAGTCAGACAGATTTTCGTCACTTTCAACCGCTTTGAAATGGGGCGCATAGTTTTGATATCCTTTTTCATAATAACAGTGTTTCCTTGATAATAAAGTTAACAAAGTTGAACTGTTAAAGGTCAATGGTCAGTCAAGGTGACTGAACAGGTTATTAGCTAACTTTGGCGTCATAGGCGAACACACGAGCCAGGAAACGATACGTTTATTTGTTCACAGCTGAGCGCTGATGGCGGAGGTATGCTCTTGTCTTTTAGCTATTTTTACTTATTTAGCTGCTGAGATATTTATTTATTCATTTATTTGTTTGTATTTTAACTATCCGAATATTTTCCTTTCAGCCAATTTGAAATTGAGGTTAGAAAGCTCATCAAACCATATTTAGTTAAAAATATTGGAATTCGAGAATACAAACCGACGAAGAACATTGTCTTTTAAGGCTATAAGTTCTACGCAGTTTTTAAGCATTCTCTCTCTCTCTCTCTCTCTCTCTCTCTCTCTCTCTCTCTCTCTCTCTCTCTCTCTCTCTACCCCGTTCCATGTCTGTTTAGATTTCTCCTTCTGCTTCCGTTTTCCCCGATTCATAAAACTACTCATCCTTCAGAGGTGCGTCTGTCGCCTCACTGAGGTTTTTTTCTTTCAAGTTGTCTTTTGAAAACTTGTCTGTCCCAAAACTCCTCCGTTGGAAGGGAAAATATTGCGACGAAATTATAATGCGTCAGCATCGATTAGTGTTCATTTAAATTTCGACTATAATGTTAGAAATGTTATCCTAGCATTAGATGTATATAGTTTCAAGCGATGTTAATGCATGCAAAATTTAAGCAAGGAAACCCTCATATGTATTTACTAATATGCATACAAATCTTAATTACATATATTCAGCCACACAGACACCAACACACAAACACGTGCGCACGCACGCACTCACGCGCACACACACACAAATATATGTATGTATATATATACATATACAGTATATATGTATGTATATATATATATATATATATATATATATATATATATATATATATATATATATATATATATATACACAGTATATCAGGCATAGTCATTCTCATAGGCAATGCTCATGTAGCCATTTAGCTTCCAGTACTCAAGACACCACTTCAGTTTCCTTAAATATTTTTGAACATCAAGGGTAAACCCCTGAAGAGGAAGATAAAAATTACAGCCGTGCTGCTTCATTTATTTAGTACCAACAGCTGTATATATATATATATATATATATATATATATATATATATATATATATATATATATATATATATATATATATATATATATATATATATATATATATATATATATATATTTATGTATGTATGTTTGTACGTGTATGTTTTTGTGTGTCTGTGTTTCTATCGGAGTAAATGAAATAATTTGCGGAGACTATCTTTTTATTTAGGCTTTGGATTAGTCTGTTCTTCTATTTCTCTTCAGTTAAGCTTCGTAGGAATAAAGAAAGATTATTCACATTCTGAGGAGCTTACCTGAATCGAAAAAGAGGAAGACTGATTCAGTCTGGATATAAAGAGAGTTTCTGCAAATAATGCCATTGGTTTCTGTATATATTGTATAAGAGAGAAATACGTATATATAAATGTGTGTGTTGGCAAGTATTAAGCCACAAATACCCCTCAACATCAACTTTAATATACCTTGGGAAAAAAGTTCTTTCAAAGGAGATTACGTGTAAATGCATCTGCCTGTGAAGCGATGCTGCCTTCGAGTGTATGTACTGTACATAACTTGAAATCGACAGAAATCACCTTGTATCCCTCTCGACAGCCGAGCGATCTACGATCAGGTCCCTCTCCCCTCTTTATTAAACCTAAATGCATAAATTATAATCCCAACAATGACAATTTGAACTTATTGTTTATTATATTCCCTTTATGTGTCAGTTATTCCCCAATTATAGTGAATTTGAAATTAAGGGGTATTAGAGACAGTGACTGAATATACAACTGTCATGTGTTTGTGTGTGTGTGTATATGTATATGTATATGTATATATATATATATATATATATATATATATATATAGTGTGTGTGTGTGTGTGTGTGTGTGTGCGCGCACGTTTGTGTATGAAGTCCTCTGGTCTGATATCAACCGAACTATGTAACACATTGACGGGTAAAATATTGCCACGCATTGAGAAATACATTCTCATGTTATTGGGGACATACTTTAATACGGTGCTTAGCGTCCCAGCGGCCACATTCAATAACTAAGGAAGGACGTTTCATCATCTTTGACTCAGTAAATGAACTGATAATTGCAGTTTTTATCTTAAAAACAGCCAGACGTGGAAAGGAAGAAGGAATGAAGTTATTGGAGGACGGGGTTGGGTAGTAGGTGGATGTTGAGGAGGGGGTGATCGTGGAGGAGGAGGGGGTGATCGTGGTGGTCGTGGAGGAGGAGTAGGAGGAAAGGGGGAGGGGGAGTAGATGGAGAGAAGTAAGAGAATGATGAGGTTGGGGCAGAGGGAAGGGAGCGATGTTTATGACGTCACCACCAGCCTGCACCACAAGCCCCACCCACTCTCTCTCTCTCTCTCTCTCTCTCTCTCTCTCTCTCTCTCTCTCTCTCTCTCAGCGCTACATCTCCCATCCCTCCTCCCTTCTTCCCTCTTTCTCTTTCCTCCTGGCCAATCGATATGAAGATTCTCGAATTTCCTCCCTTCCTCACTTCCCCAACCCTCCTATTTGTTCCTCCTCATATCCCTTCCCCCTCCTGTTCTCTCTCTTTCTCTCTCTCTCTCCCAAAAAGAGCCTGAAGCTTCAAACGATCCTCGATTTCAGCTAAGGTCACCATGGTGTATTTTAAGGGCTTTTGATCCAGTGAAGGATTTTTTAGTTACCCTAATGTTAACGTCCATTAGAGTGAGTGAGGGAGAGAGAGAGAGAGAGAGAGAGAGAGAGAGAGAGAGAGAGAGAGAGAGAGAGAGATAGGACGGGGAAATGAGTATTGTCCACACACACACACACACATTATATATATACATGAGAGAGAGAGAGAGAGAGAGCTCTCTCTAACTCTAATGGACGTTAACATTAGAGTAACTAAAAAAAAAAAAAAATATATATATATATATATATATATATATATATATATATATATATATATATGTGTGTGTGTGTGTGTGTGTGTGTGTGTGTGTGTGTGTGTGTGCGCGTTTGTCAGTTTGCCTGTCGATAATTGGCTGTTGTTTCAAGTGGTGTTCCGTACCACCGTTTTATCTTACGTGAGTAAGTTGAACAGTGAATGAGGCCTAGAGTTAAGAAGATGAATATCAGGAAGAATGAGCCTTTGAGGCATCACTCGCGGACTAGACGATTTATTTTTTCAGCTTTTTCTTTTCTTTTATCATGTGTTTTTAGTCTACCGAAGCGTATTGAGTAAAGTGAATACGAATTCCTCCTCCCTCTTTGACATTTAACATGAACGAATTTGCAGTGTATCGACAATATTTTATTTATTTTGTAAACAACAGATTACAATAGACTATCTCCATTCTTCAAAATTCTGAGACACCTTTTCATCTCTGATGGCCATTAATCTCTTCGGAAAAATATTCCGGATAAGATCTCCTTTTTGTTGTTTTTATTGTATTTCTCTGAATTCTTCATTTTTTATTCTTGAGTTGTAATTTTTTTTTATAGATTCACTCCTTTTTCTTGGTCAGATCTCTGTTGTATTCTCTGCTCTCATAGACAACCCTTGTTGGTACGGTAATGTTTTTCACTTTCTCCCCTCTTGATGGTCTATGGCTTATTGATAGTTGATCCTCCCTTTGGTAGTCTCTCCTACCTTTCAATAGATTCTCCTTCACTTCGTGTGGCATATGCTGTCTAATAGTGCTCACTGGTCTGTCTAAAATCATGCGTTGAAGGTCATTTTGAAGTCACTGGTCTGTCTAAAATCATGCGTTGGAGGTCTTTTTGAAGTCACTGGTCTGTCTAAAATCATGCGTTGAAAGTCATTTTGAAGTCACTGGTCTGTCTAAAATCATGCGTTGAAGGTCATTTTGAAGTCACTGGTTTGTCTAAAATATGCGTTGAAGGTCATTTTGAAGTCACTGGTCTGTCTAAAATCATGCGTTGAAGGTCATTTTGAAGTCACTGGTCTGTCTAAAATCATGCGTTGAAGGTCATTTTGAAGTCACTGGTCTGTCTAAAATCATGCGTTGAAGGTCATTTTGAAGTGTTTTTATCATGTATAGTGTTTCTGCCTTCTGGGTGACATTTTTGGGGGCTATATTCAGAATTGTGAATAATTTATTTGGATCACGGGTTTAAATATATTAGAGAGTACTTTGATCTATCTTTCGTGTCAGAGTCTGTGTAGGCACAACTCTTACTGTTTATTTGTACGCTTGTGAAACGTAATGACACTCAGACCTTGCAAAGAACTGTGCAGCTTTCGAATTTCAATCTCTACCGTCTTATTTGTATATTCATCTTGAAGCCACTAAAGATTTGTGTTTGCAAAATAATCCTAATTAAACTGTATTTAAATTTTGTTTAGTCTTTGAGATGGCTTTATCTTGTTTTGCAGAAGGAATTCCAGCTGTTAAGTGCTGTTATTAATTGCTTCTAAATTGTAATATTTTTATCTGAGAATTATTCGCCCTTTAATAAAAATTAGAGAATAGGTCTTTGAACCACGGAGGAATGTGTGAAATTATGATCAAATTCTCTCTCTCTCTCTCTCTCTCTCTCTCTCTCTCTCTCTCTCTCTCTCTCTCTCTCTCTCTCTCTCTCTCAGTGAGAGCTGAAAGAAGAATTTAAGATTGAAATATCTCTCTGTCGTTCCCCATCTTTTTGATTTTAGATAATAAATACACAGCTCTTACGAAGTCATTTCCGAAATTTGAGGAGGACTGACAAAACCTTGAAAGATGAGTCGCGTTGAGGACATGAAACTTGTTTGATAACGTTCACGGGGAATTTGGCTTTTTTTCTGATATTCAGAATTTCCTTGATATTTTTTTGTAAATGGAAAATAATTTTTTAAGTTTTATCCAAAACTATTGAATGTTGAGTGTTTTTTTATAAGTTTTGATGCTTAGATTTTAGCAAGCAGTCATGATTTAATTTTTACTTTATTACTTTTCTTCTATTAATTTACACTTAGTTTATACCACTTATTAATAGCATTTGTAGATGTTGTATGCTCTGCGCATTATTGAATCACATCACTTTACTCCCAAAAACATCAGGTTTTAGTTTTCTGTCAAAGAAAACTATTGCGCCGGCTTTGTCTGTCCGTCCGCCCTCAGATCTTAAAAACTACTGAGGCTAGAGGGCTGCAAATTGGTATGGTGATCATCCACCCTCCAATCATCAAACATACCAAATTGCAGCCCTCTAGCTTCGGTAGTTTTTATTGTATTAAAGGTTAAAGCTATCCATAATCTTACCTCTTGCAGCGCTATAGGTACCAATAACATAGGCCACCACCGGAACGTGGCTGAGTTTCATGGGCCACAGCTAAGAGTTTTATGGGCCGTGGCTGAGGCTACCACCGGACAGAAAACTCGATTGTGCCGAAGAAACTTCGGCGCATTTTTTACATTTTTTTTTTTTATTGAACGCAAAGAGTTTCTTTTGAAGCCTGCGAAGTGCGGCCGTATATAAGGAATTCCTTTGGTCAAGACTTGGGTGCCATGTACCCTGAGGGATACTTCGCGCCATGCCTCGAGCTCTCACGGCCCGTGCGGACAAAGTCAACATCAGGGTACAGCCAATTTGATCCCAGCTCGTAATCTCGTCCCTGTACTGTGGAGCTTCTCTTTCTTTTTCGTATTTCCTGAGCCCACCACGGCAGCATCTGAGCATCAGTGCTTTTTAGCTCTTTACTCATCTCTCCTGGTTTAGAATGTTATATTTATCATGAATTATTTGTTCCTGAATCAGTATAGAAAGTTTAACTTTTAGGAAATTTGTATATAAAACAAAATAATGCTTTCATATTTTAGGACAATTAAGGTTGCTCTTTTTTTCTTTTTTTTCGTTCATCATTTTCATTCAGTGATCTTGGAGGTAAGCGGATCACTTTTATTTTTTTTTTATGTAAATTCAAGCATTAAAGTATATATGATGAAATTGAAACTTGGAACTATAAAAAAGAAATGGATTTGACAGCGTCGTCTGCTGCAAAAGCTCATACTGGCGCCATCTGCAAACGTTATGTAACAGCATGACTGTCAAATAAAAAACAAGGCAAGTGACTTGGCTTACTACAAAGAAGGTGCAAACTTGTACGCTGACTTACTGGAAAATGAGTCAAAATCCAGTGAATCTTATGAACCTATTCACTTACTCTATTTGGTACGTCTTGTTCGCTGTTTCGGGGCAGGACCATGACTAAGAAAATTAAGACGAATGAGTTAACTTACTTTTCTGCAGGTTATAAAAATATAGGCCTATGGATTTATAAGTATCATATAATTGATTTAGACTGAATTTCCATGACACCGGCAGATTTAATCTCGTATTCTTTATAGTAAGCCAAGTTCCCTGCTTTGTTTATTAATTTTCATTTATTTTCTATGTACTCGAGTTGTGAGGGCATGCTTGTAGATGACACTAGTGTGCGCTAGTTTAGTAGAGGACAGTCAAGTGCGTGCAGAGAATACGACACATTAAAGCAAACAAAACGCACGGTGGATTCACATGTCTTCAGGCGTTACTATCCTAAAATCGCATAGAACCCCTTCTGCCGAAGGATGGGAATACATCTTGCGTCAGCAGGCTGGTGAAATTGAAAAAATCATTGATATACTTTTCTGACCCAGATTTCATGTCCTTTCACTCTCAGAATTGTATAGTTACTTGTCATCATTTAAGAATTATGAAATATTTTGATAATTATAAAAAAGGTTTTAAGTACTTAAAAAAGTAAACAAAACAAAAAGATTTTTCGCCTGTTGACCCTCGACACTGAGGGATTTTGGTCGTCTCGCAAGATTTAGTCCAGAAAACTCCACCCAAAACGTCTTGTGTATAGAGTTTGTATTTTCTGAACAAGAGTATCCGAACTTCTGTTATAGGAAGTCTTGGGTCGCTCTTTTGGCTGACTTTTCCCTCTTGTGTAACCCCTCATGTGGGACATCCACTCCATTTGACATTTCGGAGAAACCGCACATTTTCCCTGTTCTTGGAATTTCCCGAGTTTTTAAAAACGTTTTTGATTTTGCTTTCCAGTTTTCAAATTTTTTCTGTATATATCAGTCAGGAATAAAATATTTCTGGAAAGAGTATATATACAAAGTTCAAATCCCAGTTAAAGATGGAGTGATATAGATACATCCTGGGCTTTGTAGTTACTGAAGCAGTAATTATGTAGCTAGTAGTTAGCTGACTGCAGTGGTTGGTAACCAATGTGGAGAAGGGTATGGATAAGGAACCTCATCTTGAACTACAGTACATGGTAGGAATGTGAAGGTAGCACTTTGTGGCGTTATCTCTGTCTGGCAGGATTTGGATGTAGAAAGTAGAACAAGTGCCAGAATTGAAAGGAAAGAAGGAGTTTAGTGGAGCAAGTGATTGTTATGAAACAGACAGGAGAGAAATTTACAAATGCAGGAAAAAAGTAGTATGTGGCACGCATGTACTTAGAGAAAGCTTAACATATGATCATCTTATATAGCCTATAAGCGACGTGAGGGGCATTGAGGACGTAGGGTATAGAAGGTAAATTGCTGACAGCGACAGAAGTTACAAGGTGCAGCGAAGCGCGTGTCAGAATGTGCAGACGGCAGGATGACTTCTTTGGGCTGAAACAGGGCTGTTTTGTCTCAGTTGGTTTAATTTTTACACGCAGTGACGAGAGAAATTCAGGGGAGGGACACTAACTAGAAAGAAGTGCAAAGTTAACTGGATAAGAAAATGGACCTTGAGTGTAGAAAGGATGATATTTGTGGTGATACAGTACTGATTTGGGATAGCGAAGAGAAACTGCAGAACATAGAGAAAGATTTTGCAAGGGTTTGCAAGAAGAGACTTTTGTGAGTAGAAGTGAGCGAGAGTAAGTTTATGAGGATCAATGGAAACCAAGAAGGATGAATGAATATTATATGGGTGGTGGAACTGATTCATTTAGATATTTAGGAATACCCATAATGTATGATGGTGATTTGAGTGAGGAGTTAAGTAACAGAATAAGTATTTTAGGGAAGTTAGCTGTGTATGTGCAAAAGAATGTTAAGAATGTATGGAAGGACTGATAAGCCAACTTTGAATGGTCTGTGGATGTTTAATGTAAATGACAGAAAGTGTTGCAGTTGTCGTGATGAAATGTTTGTATAGCCTGTGTTATTCAAAGAATTTAAAAGTCTTACATCGGTGAATGGGTGGATCAGGGTGATTTTAGATCGAGTCCTGTGGAAAGAATGGTGAACGCTAGGCTGGAGGAAAGAGATTATAGTTTGGGAGTGATAGGAAGGCATACAAAGTCCTGGATGGACAGCCTGGAAGAAGTACCAGAAGGAAGGTCTTTGATATCCAAAAAGCTTATGAGCACTATCAAAACACATGGATGTGCAGTGTGCGTGTGTGTTTGTGGGTCAGGGGATTCAATGTGCAGTTGATGAGCCTTTTATGTGCGTATATAAAGTAGCCCATGTGTAAATTTTCTGCATAGGGGTTTCATCCACGAGGTAGTAGTTAAATTATACAAGTGTTTGTGACTATATTCTTGGAGCCACCTATATCAGAAGCCCTTATCAGCTATCATTCACTTGGGTGTAAGTTATTCCCAATGTATAGCGAATTCGATATTAAATGATTATTGTGGTTTATATTTGTGAATGTAACAAAAGTCATATATATATATATATATATATATATATATATATATATATATATATATATACATATACGTGTGTGTATATATTTAATATCATTAAACACAATGCCCTCTTAACTACTCGATTTCTTCACAAAGCAATAAGCGAATTAATAAATAGTTGTGATGGCGAAGGCGGGTGTATACCAGTTTTTGCAAATGTATCTGAAATCGGCAGATATAAGCACGTATGAGCGGGAGTAGACTTGTACCTTTCTTCGTGGCCAGGTAATTATCGTTACCTCTTTCGGATACCCTGGACCCGAGTCAATTTCTCTTAACTTGGTTCCAAGCTTCATAAAATGTGAAGAAATTGAGAAGTTCAGAGGACAATGTGCTTGCTACATAAATGTGAAGAAATTGAGAAGTTCAGAGGACAATGTGGTTAATGAATGCTACATATGCATCTGTAAAATCTTGCTAGTAGATGATAGATATATATATATTATATATATATATATATATATATATATATATATATATATATATATATATATATATATATATATATATATATATATAGTATATCATTTACTACTAGCAAGATTTTACTAGATACACATGTAACATTCATTAACAAATTGCCCTCAGAACTTCTCAATTTCTTCACATTTTATGTGTATATAAAATATATATATATATATATATATATATATATATATATATATATATATATATATATATATATATATATATATATATATATTTTTTTTGTATATACCCATTTAGTCATGTACTTGTTCTTAATTTTTTTTTTTTTTTATTCTCAGGCACCCAAACAATCTGTTTCAAGTTGGGTATGGGAGAATTTTATTGAGGAATTTTCCAATTTTGATTCTCTGAAACCTAATGCTGGTTGATATGTAATAAATGCATGCAGAGTGGTAATTATGAGCAGGAAATCATATATACTGATGTATTGGAACTGTTCACATGCAATAAAATTTAATTTTTAAAATACCTGTTTTCATTTGTGTACAATTTTTCTTTATTGCTTCATATTGGAAGTTACGAGGATATCTGGAAACAAAGTTCGAAAAGATGATTGGACTCTCAGTCATGTTAGACAGCGCCATGTTTTGCTGTTCCTTTTTTAGACAGCGATTGGTGTTTTTATTTCCACTGTTTTCCTTTCAGTTAGATTTTTCCATTGACTGGTTGTTGCTTTATTGTTTTTAGTGTTTAGTCATGAACTTTGTCATATGAATGCATTCTAATGGTCTTTGTCTGCAGTCATTCAACTGAAAATGCAACCTTTGACAATTGTACCGAGAGTTGTATTTTATGAGGCTCTCTTTTCATGTATTTATTGGCATTTTCCTTTTTCTTGAATTATTTCTGTTTCCATTTATTTGAATGATATAAATTTTAATTCATTGTATGTATTTACTCCTCCATTTATTATTTTGTTTCAGCCCAAGCGCATTTCAGCCTAGGATGGATAGGGTGTGCAATTTGTGATCAATTATTCTCCAGAAAATTGCATCTAAGCGTTAACGCCTACTTATGTTATGAAATTTATATGTTTATATGTGCTCTGTAAATATATATAAGTGTGTCCCCTCTGTACAAGCGCCATATACAATACCATATACAATATATATATATATATATATATATATATATATATATATATATATATATATATATATATATATATATATATATAATTACTAAAGGACCTCATTCAAACTGGATGGTATACTTGATAATGTGGACTTTTTGTCCAAGAAAGCTTGTAACTTTTTCTGAATAAATACTCCATTAGATACCATCCAGTTTGAATGAGGTCCTTTCAGTTATTCTACTAATGCACAGAACAATTGTGCATCTGATAAAGTTATATATATATATATATATATATATATATATATATATATATATATATATATATATATATATATATATATATATATGTATGTATATATATACTGTATATATATGTGTGTGTGTATGTATAAGGATATTAGATATAGGTCTAAGGAAGTGGAATAAGAAAAGCGTCATGGATGAAGCGTGGCAGTGGTAATGCCTGTAGACAATGAAGTGTCTTATTTGGTTTGGTTTCCAAGTGTAAGTTTGAAATAGGAAAGTTATACAAATAGATGTAAACACTGAAATTGTTAATACGGATGGTAAACGAATGAAGGATTCGATCCGTACAGGCATTTGGGAGTAAATGTAATAGACGACGGTAGGATGAAAGAAAAGATGAGTCCCACAATGGATGAAACAAGGAAGGCAGCAGGGCAAGTGCCAAAGATTTCCTAGAGAACTGGAGTACGTATGTGTGGTGTTCTGCGTTGGAAGGTTTGAAGAAATTGTTGAGTCAACTCTCTCTTAATGAAATGGAGTGAGGAAGTTGAACGCTACCGAAAGAAAAGGTTAAATATGCCGAGATGATTTCTTTACGTAGTGAATGTGGCATTACAGAATGCAAAGGATGATAAATGCGGAGGTGTAGGAACGGTAAAAAGGTGAGCTTGCAGGAAAAAATGGAGTGTAGCGTTTTTGATTGCTTTGGTCATGTGGAAGGACTGCTGGATAAATATTTCGCGGGAACGTGTATAATTCTGAAATGTGAGGAGGAGGGAAGAAAAGAATACTTAGAAAGTGCTAAGTAGATAGTTTTAGAAAAGATGGGCTCTCACATGCAGAGTTTGTATATGTATGTGTATATATATATATATATATATATATATATATATATATATATATATATATATATATATATATATATATGATATATATATATATATATATGATCGTATTTTTTCAGATATACACACAATGCATCCGATATTAGGCCATTTCTTACAGAATATTGATGCAATTTGATTCGTTGTGCAAGAGATTTTCCAGTTTATCCATGAAATTTTTCTAGCACAGTTTTTATAAAGAATTTCGAATATGTAACCGGGAAGAACATTTGGTGAATTTTTATCAGTCAGCTATCAACATTGACATTACTAAAAACAAGGCACGTTAAAAAGCTTCAAATCCTAGGAATCTCTAAAAAGTTTCCCTATTAATTTCGCTTTTTTCACTTAAAAAAAAACTTTTCCTGACTTTTTTAATGCTTCATCAACAAAAGTCCTATGATATCTAATTTTAAAGACAATACCGCATTTATTGTCTATTTCAGCATCAATAAACTGCTGACTTCAAGAGTCCAGGGCGTAATATACAGAGAAATTTCGATGATATGAATAAAAAAAAAAAAACAGCTGATGCTAGTAGATTTTCGGAAGATTTCAACCCTATCTGGGGAAAGTTACTTTAAAGGATTCGGAAATACAGTTTCTTTCATCGGTAAATTTATTCACCTTATATGAAAATTCCGGAAGATTTTCTACTGAACTAATGACTAATCTAACAGGATTGCTAATTTTATTATTCTGTACCAGACCACAGAGAGGAACATTGAGACGCAAATTGTTTTAGTAGGTGGCCACTGTCTTTTGAAACAGATCCAAGTTGCTCAGTGAAATGAGAGTTTACTGTCTGTAAAAGATCACACCTAAGCTTCGTGTATCATTAATGTTTAATAAGTCCAAAATGTTATATATGTGCGTATATGTATATATATATATATATATATATATATATATATATATATATATATATATATATATATATATATATATATATATATGTATATATATATATATAAATACATATATATATTATATATATATATTATATATAAATATATATATATATAATATATATATATATATATATATATATATATATATATATATATATATATATATATATATATATATTGTAATGCAAAATGGCAAAATGGCTCCAGAGAGGGATGTAAGAGTCGACTAATGTAATGCACATTTAAATGTACTGAAGGAACTTGTCAAGTCCTCAGCAATACTACATAGGTCATACCACTACCACTCTAAGCAGGCGATTGCAAGCTCACTGCAACCAAGGGGCAATATTTCAACCTATGTAGACAACCAAGACTGTAAACCTGCAATAGAAGAATTATTAGAAAGCACAGAGATTGTGCATAGGGGAGCTGAGTTCCACAGATTGCAAATAGCAGAAGCTGTGAGTATGAACCAACAACGGCCTGCGCTAAACATACAGAGGAACGCCCTTCTTCAAGGAAACCACAGGACATCTGTGAGAATCTGAAGGGAGGCACGAACGACAGAACACCCCTGGACGAAACTACCAATAACAAAGCAAATCAGGACTGTCGGCCAGAGATGGGAATTACACCCTTGCCACACCCTTTTCCACAAGCCACGGCATAGGATACGTCCTTCGGAGCACCATGAATGCACATGCTGCCGCCCAGACCACTAGCAAGAGAATGAGACCCACCAACCAATAGAAATTCAGCACCCCAATAACGTCACGTTTAAACATCCGCATGCAGAAATAAAAACCCTGTATGTCAATTTCTAAATCAGTTCTGAAGACGCCACCGAGAGGTGGAGAAACGGTCAGTCAACTGGAAACAGAGAGTATAAATGGAAAGAATCTTGAATACTTTTTCTTTATTCCTGAGAAGCATGCCTGACGAGATAAAGAAGTGTAGACTGATTCAGTCTTGATAAAAAGAAAAAAATAGTATTGCGAACAATGCCAATAACTTCATTAGAAATTGCATAAGAGAGAAAATATGCCCAAATTGCATATATATATATATATATATATATATATATATATATATATATATATATATATATATATATATATATATATTCTGTAATGCTGCATTGTGTTAAATCATATTAAAGAACTTTTGATGCTGCAACAATAAAATTTCTTTCATGTTGGAAATCATATCAAAGCTTAGAACTTCTCTCAAGCCTTTCTAAATTTATAGGTTTTATTTTTATTCTTTATGTTTATCTATTAAAGTAGTTTTGCTTGTGTAAAGCCAATATAGTCAAAAGTTTACTTTATGTCATTTTATCCGTTTTCTAATTTAACAGGAAGTCTCCCATGTCTTTGGGTCCTTAAAAAACATCAAAAATTGAAGCTCTTTGCAGCGTTTCCCTCAGTCGCTGATTTGAGCCTCAAAACACATCTGTTTATTCATTTAAAGCCTGTTCCTCATTACGTCGCCTTGTGGTGTACGCATACCTTTTTTATTTCTCTCTCTCTCTCTCTCTCTCTCTCTCTCTCTCTGTATGTGTGTGTGCGCGCGTCAGTTCTGGCCATTGAAAAACAGTCTTTTCAACCTGAAGAACAAAAAGTAAATATGGAACTAGACATTGTCTCAATGTGTGAGTTTCAGGAGGTTAGTTGATCATCAATTTAGGTAAGCTTTTGTTATGTGGGTGTTTGATAGCTGAAGTCGAGAAATAACAGAAAATAAAGTTCTTTATATATGTTGCTCACTTCTTTATATACTGTGAAGTGCTATGATTATTTGCAGTCATATGGAATATCTATACATTTTCCCCCAACATGCCCTTTTCTTCTTTTTAAGGGGGTGGACCAGAAAAGGTCATCAGTCTTTTTTTTCTGATAGTATATTGGTAAAAGAATGCTTGCACCATGCCCTTTACCCACTGCACTCAGCTAACCACCGGGGACAAATGAGAGGCTCAGTGGATTTTAAAACACACATTTGTAAATATATACATATATACAAACAGAAAACACACACACACATATATATATATATATATGCATATATATTGTCACGAAGTGTACCAAGTACCTGGTTGTTATGCAGCTAATCACAAAATCCAAAAATTTCCTTCACTTCAGCCAACCTTAACCCTCATAACAATAAAATTATGACTGAACACTAAAGTTCCCTTTAAAACTTACTTATCACTTGAAAAATCAAATTAAGTTACCAAGTTATGTGTGAGATATTAGAATATACTCGATAAAAATGGGCATCACTCCATCAAACAACTATAATTGTTTCCCTGGTCTTAATTCACTTCAGTAAACTAAAGGAGAACAAAACATGTTTATCACTTTGCCTTATGCACACACAAATAACCCTATTCACTGGTGGTCAACAAACGAAACACTGTGTTTAATTATTTTAAATACAAAAATTTATTTTTAACTTCAAAATTTATAATTAGAATTCACAGTCTGAAAGATTTACCATTACTTGAAAACAACACAAGATTTAATTAATTCTTAAACAAGATTAATTCACAAAACTTTAATTTATCAAGAAATTATGTTAAGTAATTTCTTGATAAATTACTTAACATAATTTGCTTATTTAACATACGAGTACTTAAGTATGTTAAGTAAGCAAAATTCAATCTATTAAGAATTATTAATGATTTGAAAAGGAAACCTTAACAAATGTAAATCAAATCAAGCATGCAATGTTAAAGTATAAAAATTTAAGCAAATAAATGTTAAATCACCAACACAAAAGTTTGGGTAAAATTATGAAATTGTAAACACAAGAACACAAAAGAAAATGCACAAACACAAGAACACACAAAAAAATGCAAAAACAAGAGGATACAAAAAATGCACAAAAGATTTATCAACAATAATTTCACTAAGGCAAAATCTACCTGACACTCTTATTTTACCATGGTAAAAATAAGCAAAAAGCACTTTACCTTATACAAGCTTATATCACTTTAGTAAATCCCTTGCTGCAGCTCAAAACACTCTTTTTATATGGCACCTTTAAGACTAACAGTTTCACCAAAACTTAAATCTTAAACTATATGTCTGGAGTGTCAACACAAATTTTACTCTCTTCTGAAGGGAGAGAGAGAGAGAGACAAAACCTAACCAAACTCTATAGAGTCTCTGTCTGGACTGAACAGTCTCCCAAAATGCTACCAAGAGAATAAACCTATGTTGCCAGTTAGGCATTTTTTGGAAAAGGGTCACTCTGGGAATCTTCCTTGGAAAAAAGGAAATAAACAAGGGGTTTTTCCCCTGGAGAAGGGAAAATAAACAAGGGAGTTTTTCCCTGGCTCAAAATAGCTATCTAGGCCTGTCAGCATACATTCTTTTAAATTGACAGGGGATTTCCTGTATGTACTCTTGTTCAAACAGAAAGGCCTCTGGACCTACCAGCTTATCTAAACATGTCATCCCATATCTCGTTTTAATGACAGCTTAAGTAGATAAGGAAACAAATCTTCGCTTACCCTCGCCCTGGTCAACAAATTTTATCTAAACCTGTCACTCATCTCCCTTTTAGTTGACAACGTAAGTGGTTTGGGGACTTCTCTCGCAAAAAGGGAAAAATACCCTGGTCACACACCTGACACTTGAATAAACATTGGCCTACCAGCTGTGCAATCATGACTCTCACAGAGAAATGTATCTTAACACACAGTCAACTAACCCTTTTACAGATCTGACACTTGGTACTTCAATAAACAATACCACTACACAACAAAATTTTACAGAAAACATGTTAAATTTACAGAAAACATACATATTATAAGACATATCATTATAATATATAAAGAAAAAAATTATACATATATATATTTTATCCACAAATATTAAGCCATAAGTATCGTTTAATATCCAACTCACGCTAAAACTGCAGACTAATACCGCACCCCTCTGGTTAGGTAACAACTAGTTCATGTTCAAAATGGGCATCATGTTAGTACCAGCCCTGTGGAGCTGAACGTAAAGACAAGCAAAAAACTGAGTATAGTAAATATAAATAAAAACATAACCAGAGGTGGTAAATATTCCGGTTAGTGACTGGTGGTAATCAGGCCGGGGCAAGTGTCTGCAGTTTTATCCAATTCAGAGTATCTCTGGAATAACTTATTCCCAAGAGAATTATAACTGATAAGAGCTTCCTCACCAGTGGAATTCGAATTGGTATCTGGTTTAGAGGGTACAGTGACTTTGACCACTGAGGCATCAAGAGATGGCTCAGTGGTCAGTTATTGTTAGTAAGCAAGGCAATGGTTCGAATCCCACTAGTAATGAAGCACTTAACAGTTATAAATAAATAAATCCCTTGGGTGAAGTTATTCCCGTGGTATAGTGAACTGGATATTGAACGATATTTGTAGCTTAATTATTTGTGAAGAAAGAAATTTCACTGTGTATGGGACAAAAATTATATGTATACATATACATATATATTAATATATATATATATATATATATTATATATATATATATATATATATATATATATATATATATATATTGTTACGTCTGTGTGAGTGATTCATTTTGATACTTACATAAATAGCCTTGCTAATGGCCATAGAGACGTAAACAGGAACGAACGAGGAAATTAATGGGTGAGGTTGCCAAAGTGACAACCCTAGTAATTTACAATTACTTGAATTACAAGTTTACTGGGTAAATTAACAGTGTAAATAATACCAGGACATCACTTAATAATTAACTGGAAAGCACCCACTTGCAGTGGGGCACAATACTAATAGGGGAATCTAATCCCTGAATAATTAATTGAAATAAAAACAGCAGAGTTTTCTATGCAATTCCCGGCAATCTTGGGTCAAAATAGACGTACACTTGATATAAGAACATGGGGCATCACTCCTGTAGGAACAGAGAGATGGCTGATTAACACACTGCCTAATTACCGTCCCACACATATAAAATTGAGGCAAAAGTTGGGAGGGAGTGTTACGTTAATCTTGCTTCTGCCTGGGGGACTTTTACTCAGTTCACTTTCGGCAAGGGAACACTCGAGACACAGATGTTACACTGCACTTAAGAATAGAAATGAGTGGAATACTTAAGTGTGAGTAAGTTCGAGAGAAGAAGATAAAGATAACAGATACCAGGCAGATTTTCCTTGTTTCCCAGACGTACTTTTGCAAATTTCGTATGCTTCATAAAGATATGAGTAGTGCTTTTCCTTCCTTTGGCTGCATGGTAAGACGTCTTAGTGGCTGCTGGATTGCCTTCAGGATAGAGAGGCTGTTAGGAGAGGGCCCCTTGGAGATGGAAGAACGGCTTGTGGCTCTGATGAGGGTTTGTTGACTACTAACTTTTTCCACGATTTTTCCCTGCTTGGAAAAGGGATGTTTGTCTCCTCAGGATTTGCCTCCGGCCATTGCACTTTGCACGATAGTTGGAAAACAAAGCAATCTACTGGCAGAAAGACAGCAAAACAGGGTCTTGGCTGAGAGAGAGATGCGGTTAGAATACAGTTCACAAAGCATCCATGTGTTTTCCCAGGGGAGCTCTTAAATTAACAAAAGGGGGTCATAAAAGGGTAGACAGCTAGCTACAGAGTTTCCTCTGACTCGAATTTTTCATCTCTCTTTATTTTGAGAAAGGTTCAGTTTCTCTTCGAGCTTAAGGGCCGATAATTACACACACACACACACACACACACACACACACACACACACATATATATATATATATATATATATATATATATATATATATATATATATATTATATATATGTGTGTGTGTGTGTGTGCATGTGTGTGTGTGTGTGCATGTATTTACTGTATATATTTCGTCTAGTGACTGGCATTCGTGTACGTAGGTGGGACTTCCATCAGAGGCTGATATACATACCTTGGGGTGTATATTCTTAAATTTCACTGGTAATACATATACCCCTGTTCCCAGTGGTCCTTTATGGACGAAGTATATACGCACGCAGATGCTACCACACCCTGTGCTTTTTCGTATGTTTGAGGATGTGTATGTATCCTTATGTGTTTGCTTGGATATAGGCACAAACGTGAGAAATATGAAATGATTTTGAAAACAGCCGCGCCGGGCCATAACTTGATGATTCTACAAGCTTTGGGATTCTCACCATTCTTTCGATTTTCCTGACTACTGTTGTCTCCGTTTCATTTTTTCCTTCGCGCTTTATCATTTTTATTTCTCAGAAGCCTCTCTTGTGTGTGGATATTAGTTTGCCCTTGGGTTTCCCTTACCATCGGCCCTATGAAAATTAAATCAACCAACTTCCATGTTCATTTCTTTTACATTTATATTTCGTGTGTGAGTGTAGTTTTCATATGATAATTACTATGCAGAGGCGCAACTTCGACGTCAGGTCCAGATGCCGAATATATTCGGATTATGCTATGATACGCTGGCTGTGAGCTTCTCTTCAAAAAAAAAAAAAAAAATACTCATGAGTGCTTCAATTTGTGATTTTCATTTAGGGACACGAAAAAATCTTGAAAGGTACATACTCAAGTTTGTGAGACTTTTTTTTTTTATGCAATGGGAAGAAGAGATTAATATTTACTTCAATCAGTGATCCCTTTTAGTTGGAAAAAGTGATGAATGTTTACTTTCATCAGTGAGCCCTTTTCTAAGATGACGTAAAAAATGTATACCAGTAATTGGCTGATAAATCAGTGTGTAAGACTGGTTTAGGAATAAGAAAGGAGACTCAGATAGACGGACGATAAACGATGATTGCTGGTCTTACAGAACCAGTGAAATTTTGATTTTCGTGTTCTTGAACTTTTATTTTGAAATTAAAGCTAGTAAAGAATATTTATAATCGTTTGAAATAGCAGATTCGTACCGTTCTTTGCAGTTCTTATGAAGGTATTAAAAAGTGGAGAGTATAAAGTGTTACAAGCTAAATATATGATAATGATAATGTTCTGTTCAGGTTGAAGCCAGATAGGAATATATGCGAGGCCAATACTCATTTACACGGGCTAATTTACACCATAAAAAAGCCAGGACGGATCAGAATCCATTCATACGAGTTCACACTTGGTTCTTAGTGGTATAAATGAGATGTATGTATTTTGTCAAGAAAAAATGAACTGGAAGGTCGTCATTTGTCTATCTAATTTCCTGTTATTCATTCATACAGAATGTGTAATAGGTGTTATAGCAGAGATGCGAAAACACAAGTTGTAATTATGATGTGCATATCGTATGCGTGTGCGTAATGTGTATGTATGTATGTATGTATAACGCGTAATGTGTTTTTCTCCTCTTACCGCATAAAATTGTAACACGCCGTTTGTTTGTAGGGCTTGCCTGCTTAAGCATAAACCGTCAGGCTGATTACTTTATCTTCTGTTAATTACTCTCTGATAGAAAAAATGGTCCAAACTTTCGAGCAGCAGCGATATTAAATACCTTGCAATGTGGGATATAGCTCATATATATATATATATATATATATATATATATATATATATATATATATATATATATATATATATATATATATATATATATATATATATATATATATATATATCCATCTGTATTTATTGCCTTCCTTAAATTAAGCATTTTGCAGATTTATTTTGAAATTCTAGGATCAAATTGGTGCATCCCTTAATGATATTCATATTATGAATATAACTTTTATAAACCTAGTCTCAATATCTCTTTCCAGTGCAATATATATATATATATATATATATATATATATATATATATATATATATATATATATATATATATATATATATATATATTTATATATGTGTGTGTATATGTATATATAAAATAATTCTCTTCTCTCTCTCTCTCTCTCTCTATCTATATATCAAAATAGTCTCTCTCTCTCTCGTTACATGGGGAAATGGTTGTTTTTCCAGCTGAAAGTAGACTTTATTGTAAAGATCATCATTATTATAATAACTGATAAATGTTCTAGATATGTAAATAAATATTACTAGAATTACATTTGTATGAGCGTGTTTGTTTTTTTACGGTTTTACAGGAGATTTCGAAGTCTCGCGCTCAGAATGAAGGAAACAGAAGAAACCCGTTCGACTGTAAAAAAAAAAAAAAAAAAGTTCCATATATTTTCGGAATGCATATAGCAATATGTTCAAGTGCGTGCGCGTCTCTTTTGTTCTTTTTTATTTGCACGTCTTTTCTCCTCAAAACTGGCATAATGGCCCCAAAAACCATTGCTCTCTAGACAATCAGATTAAGATGTATCGGAAGTATCCGGCCGCTAATTGTGCAGTATGACGTATCATTTTGCTTACTCCATATCTATTTGCTTTGGCATCATGTCTATGAAACTTATAGTCATACATCAAAGATAACAGATTTCTCTTCTTGTATTGCTGTTGCAAAGCTGAGAACTAAAGTAGTCCATCGTGCTTCATTTTTAGTTTTCTGAAAAGAACACTATCGTGTCGGATTTGTCTGTCCGTCCACACTTTTTTTTTTTGTCCGCCCTCAGATCTTAAAAACTACAGAGGCTAGAGGGCTGCAAGTTGGTATGTTGATCATCCACCCTCCAGTCATCATACATACCAAATTGCAGTCCTCTACCCTCAGTAGTTTTTATTTTATTTAAGGTTAAAGTTAGCCATAATCGAGCTTCTGGAAACGACGTAGGATAATAGGCCACCACCGGCCCCTGGTTAAAGTTCTATGGGCCCCGGCTCTTATATTAGCCTACATAAGCGATTCCACATAGATCATATTAATTGAAATGAAACATAGGCTTATGCAGCCAGTTCCGATATTAGGATATTAATTCATCATAATCCTACATGTCAAATGTTAATAACATTGTGAGATTAGGTTTACATATAAAATTCTTATGTTTTGAGGCAATGCAGGACTCAGGCATAAACGTCAATTTCTTATATTTTGAGGCACTGACCGAGCATAGGCCTACACATCAGGTTCTTATATTCTGAGGCAATGACAGTGCATGGGTCTACGCGTCAATTTCTTATTGCAAATAGTTTCCCACCCATATCTGTTTGAAATAGAGTAGCTTTTAATTAGTATAGTAGCTCCGACCACATGATATATGATGTGTATGCATACGGTGAAATGTACACGTATTAGCATGTGCATTAACACATACTGTACATGTGTACATGAGTCGATGGCTGTAGTATATGTAAAGCATTTATACCACAGAGAAAAAAGTAAAATTTGTGGGCATGTAGCCAATGGCACACAGACCAATCATAGGGCTGTCTCAGCTATCGAACTGTTCGCAGTAAATTATATTGAAAAATATTTACAAAAGGGATAACAAATTATATTCCTGTGATGGGTAAATATACGGCTGCTGTAGCATTTCTATGAAAATAAAGGCTATGGTAGGAAGGTATCATAAGATACTTAACGAAATAAAAAAAATGATTGCTGAAAATGTTAGGTGTGAGATGATCCAAACCAGTCTGCGAGTAGCCCCTGATTTATTTGCTTTTGGTGGCATTCTTGTAGATTGCCCTGTTGGTCAAAAGGATACATGAGAGTCGGTAAATTTCTCTCTCTCTCTCTCTCTCTCTCTCTCTCTCTCTCTCTCTCTCTCTCTCTCTCTCTCTCTCTCTCTCTCTCTCTCTCTCTCTCTGTTGTTAGGAGAATATTCTAGCGTAGACTATATTCATAAAGATCTCGATTACTTTTAATGAAAACAAATGATTAAATTTCAATTAACAATAGTAGCCAGATAATTCTTTATGTTGACTCTGCAATATGAGGTTACCATATGAAAAATTTTCGAAGACACTACAAGCGCCATAACAGCAGCAACAAAAACAAGAATAACTACAACGAGAACCACAATAAAACGGCTGACTATAAGATAGGCCTACAATCCAAACGTCATAAGCTGTGTAAACCGACAAAAAGACATAGGACATTATAGGTCTACGTCATTTTTTTATGATCCCGTTATTTCGAAAGGAGAAATGTTCTTCAGAAAATTCTCAGCAAATTATATCCGACATGATTCGTATAGCCTATCATACTGTAACTTCAAGTTAATCATAGGCGTATTCTGGTTTAGTAAAGTGCAGTCACTGCTTGTCATCCACCGAATGCTTAAACGATCGCAGTGAAATCGATTTTATGACTATTAAAATGTAGTAAAATTTCGTAATATCAATATGAAATACCAGTCTGCATGGCTCTGAGAATAGCGAACACGCTTGACAATATCAAACGGCAATTCTTATTGTCCTGTAATTCAAGTGCGCCATTCCCCCTGTCACCGCCGTTTGCAGGTGAATCTCATTTATGAAAAACAACACTGCAGCATCGCGGAACACTCCTGACTTCACTTCATTCATATTTTCCTATTTTTTTACCATTTTTAGGGAGATGAGTATTATGATTTTATTTCAGGGGATAATTTAACGTTTCCTTTTGATAATCAGCAGAGCGTATTTTAATTCGGTAAAACAACCATTCCAAAATTAATGAGGATGAAAAGAACCACAGCTTAACCAACTTTTCGAAACCATTGCCAACCAATCAGCTTCAAGGGATGGTTTTGACGTAAGCAATGGGCGGGGATAGCTGCCAAGAGCGGCGGATTTTGTTAAATAAGATGTACAGAAAACTCGATTGCGCCAAAGGAACTCCGGCGCACTTTTTAAGTGTTTTCTTGGCTTTCAAGTGGTTCAACGCCACTGTCTTGAGACGGTGCTCTGTCAAATCTCGGTCGTCAATCGTATCAGATTAATTTCCTTCTATCGAACATTGTTATTGTTTTTCTCGATATCGTTGTCATTATTATTATTATTATTATTATTATTATTATTATTATTATTATTATTATTATTATGAAACAGCAGCAGCAGCAGCAGCATTGTGATTATTATCTGAATTAGCATCGTGGTTTTTCTCGTTATTTCGATATATGCTTCTCATATCAGTATTATCATTGAATGAAAATACGTCTCTATCTCCCAATCGACCTTGGTCCTCACAAAAGATGCTTGCGGTCTGTGAGATCCTTTGGTTTGAGATCCCCTTCCAAATCCTCTGCTGCCTTCCTCCACGCCTTATTGATCGATAGACGCATCTTATACCTGTCTCTCTCTCTCTTTTTTTGTGGGTGAGAGAAAGGGGAAGGAGGAAGGAGAAGGGAAGTGGGAAAATGCTGTAATGCCATGTGGTGGCCCCTCCCTTGACGTTCCAGAGTCTGACATCGGCATGAAGTTGCTCTCTCTCTCTCTCTCTCTCTCTCTCTCTCTCTATATATATATATATATATATATATATATATATATATATATATATATATATATATATACATACACATATATATATATATATATATATATATATATATATATATATATATATATATATATATATATATATATTTACTTAAATGATCATATGTTTAACCATAAAAGAGTTTATTATTAGGTTTACTTTTATAGGTGAGACAACAGTAATTGTATTACTGTTTTCCATCATAAAGGAAAATAATAATACTGATATTAACAATGATAGTAATCAGTTTACATGAATTTATTTTCAGTTTTCTGAAGTCAAGAGAAGGCTACTGCCATTTATTCATCTAATGGGACTAATAATGAAACTCTTTTCGCTACATCTTTGAAACTGAGAATATTGCTATTCTGGTTCCAGTTACAATAGATTCCCTTTATCCTTTAAGACGCTTTTTTAGAATAGAACTGTCTCATTATGTTTCTCATTTTATCTGCCATCTAAGTCATGAATTTTCAACATGACTTTATTTTCCAAGTCTTAATTTTTTAGCAGATTTTGGAGAATCTATTTAAACCAATAATGTCAATATTTTGTTTTCTTGTTCTCGTGTATACCAAAATTTTATATTTACACTCATTCATATTTTTGTCTTGGTAGAAAATGAGTTCATGGAAAATTTGTCTTTACAGACTTAACACATCTAGAGAAATGTATAGTATTGACTCCATCCTTCACGTGTATTCGTACACCCAGCGTCTCTTATGGTGCGTCCGCACTGTAGTGAATCTTATCATAAACACGCCACGGTAAATTATCGGACACACGTCGGTAACTCACACCACGCACATCACAAACATGTTGAATACAAATCAACGCCTTAATGGAAGGTCGAACCAGTGCTTCATACGATTATGCAACATTCCTCCAATGACGGTCGTTGACCTGTTTTCATCCTGCGTGTGATTAATATGCGACAAGTTGTTGATGTGTGTTGATGACATGTGTTACTGTGTTTTATATATATATATATATATATATATATATATATATATATATATATATATATATATATATATATATATATATATATATATATATATATATATATATAATATATATATATATATATATATATATATATATATATATATATATATATATATATATATATATATATATATATATATATATATATATATATATATATATATATATATAATTTTTGCAGTTAATTCAGAGAGACGGGGATAGAAAAAACTCAAGTGATTTAACCAAAAATAGGTGAGGTAAAAGCAAAAAATCTTCGAAACAAATTAGGAGTGTGGCCAGATCGCACGAAACAAGCTATAGAGGATTCGATAAGCTTCAGAAATGAACAAGAAAACAAAATGGAGAAATGGACTCTGCAGCGCGATAAACAGCCCTTTAATGATAGTGCTCGCTATTATTCCAAATTTTGTTTCGTACCCAGTGGGTTACAGTGAGGTGCGACAGCTAGTGATGTAATTATATTGTAGTCCGGCAACATTTTGAAGAATGGGCGTTTTTTTATATATATTTAATGGTGACGCTGAAGGTTATTTAGGTCAAGTGACATTTTCCATGTATAATTTCATAAATTAATGGGGCCCGGTCTTTTATTTTTTCAAGATGAATTCCATGTCTACTTTATTTCACAGGGCTCTTAGCTTAACTCTCGTTGGGCCGCCTTTCATGACGAAATCACGTTTTTAACCAACTATTTTAATAACAACTGTTTCCCACTTGTTATATTCTATAGATCCCTCAACAAGTTGCTCAATCTCAAGATGAATGATCTGCCTATAGTTCATACAGTCCCCGAATTACGTCGATATGCAAAATTCCCTTCCTATATGATAATAAATTCAGGAGAGAATGCATTAGCCTATTTAATAAGGAATTACCAGCGTTGAATCTGATGCTAATCCCGAAGAACCCACGAACTACTGGTTCCTTATTCCATTCTAAGGATAGAGTAGGTCCTCTCTTTGCATCTAATATGATCTATAAGCATACCTGTCCCAGGTATAGTCTGGTCACATATATTGGGTACACCAGGAGACTGCCAAAAATTCGAATTTGCTCTCATCAGTGGTTAGCTACAGAACTGGAAACAAACTATCGAGCCCGGATCAATCTAACATAAGGAATCATGCTTAAATTTGTAAAACTCATGTAGACACCAACGACTTTAAAAATGTGGGACAGGTGCGAAGTGAGGAGGAACTAACCACTTTGGATTCCATGATGATCAAACTGGCCATTCCAACACTCAACAGCCAGTCACCGTCAACACAGCCGTTTATTGCTTACTGTTTTTTTTTTATTTTTTTTTATGTTGTCCTTTACGCCAGTCTAGCTTTCACTAAAAATTTGGGTAGGTGCTCTGTGCCCCTTTGCTGTTATTTGTCTTCACCTTTTTGTTCATTTTTGCACTCTGTTCTGCCTAAGATATAAATATGGTGAGAAGTAAATTTTGTATATACCTTTCACATTATATATACAAGTATTTATTGATTTTAACCGCTTTTTCAGCCATGAAAATGCATCAAGCGATGTGAAACGTCGGTTCTTGAATAAATGTATGCAAATAGAACGCCTTTCCATGAACTTTTGATCGTGTATCGTCCGAACCACTGCTCCTGTCTTTTGATATATGTATATATATATATATATATATATATATATATATATATATATATATATATATATATATATATATTTGTATGCGTATGTATGTATGTATATATATATATATATATATATATATATATATATATATTTTATATATATATATGTATATGTATATATATATATAATGTCTTTTACTGTAATACCACAGTGTAATATGAATATAAGAAGGCTATAAAACACTATTTGATATATATATATTTGTTTCCTTCTGTGCCCCTGTTCACCGTAAAATATTTTACCAGTGAACAGGGGCAGAAGGAAGTGAAATATATGTGTGTGTGTGTATGTCTATATATGTATATATATATATATATATATATATATATATATATATATATATATATATATATACATATACATACACATATACACACACACACACCAATTTAACGTCTCTCTCTCTCTCTCTCTCTCTCTCTCTCTCTCTCTCTCTCTCTCTCTCTCTCTCTCTCTCTCTCTCGTTATATTTACGAATTGTTTTGGACATTGGCCTTGATACGAAGTCTGCGTAATTGGTAACTTGCGAGAGCGATTCACAATCGTCGACGGTGTCTTTTCGCAGTTAATTTTCTCTCTTTTGATTGAGGCAATTAATTTGCAGGCAACTTCTGCAATTAACCTTTTCACCCGTTAGTTTTGATTAACTTTTCCATCTGGTTAATTTTATAAACTTTAACATTCAATAACTGTTTTAATAACTAAAAGCAAATGGTGTCTGTGATGAGCCCTTGTGTCATTTGCCTTGCAATATATCTGTTATTGTTGTTGGTACGTCATTGATTCGTTCTTAAGGAGCTTTTAAAATGATTTAAATGAAATGGGAGCGTTTCAGCCGAGAGACCATTCAGTTCAGAAAACAGAGTGAATAGAACTAGATGTGCGACTAAAAGTATTTTCCTCGTGGAATTAGTGGTCTCAGGAAAGTAGTCGCTGGTTTAATTGGAAAAAAAGGCTTGAAGTGAAATTGTCTTCAACGATATGATATAACGTCTAGATAAATGAAAGATTTCCCCCTTTTTTTTTTTATTAACAAAGACCCTTTCCTCCAAGGTTAAGAAGCCTTAGAAAAACTAAGATACAAGTATTTCCGAATTTCGCAACTAATGAAAAGAAAATCCAGTTATGTTCGAAAACCCTGAGCGGCATTTAAATATTAAGAAAATTCCAGGGCACTTTTTAAATTTCAGCAAGGCAGCATGTCTCTTATGTATTATATTTATCTTAAAGAAAGTTAAATATATACAGTATATTTGCTATATATTATATATATATATATATATATATATATATATATATATATATATATATATATATATATATATATATATATATATATATATATATATATATATATATATATAAACAACAATATATATATATAATATACAAATGTCGTTTAATATCAAACAATTTAACTCTGTCTTTAATATCCAATATGCTCTGTCTCGTAAGTAATACGGAGGGTGAATTATAACTGATAAGTGATTCCCTAGACCCTGGGTTCGCCACTTGGCGGATTCAACCCACCGTTAGCATCGACCTCCGGGTTCAGTGGCGAGTGCTCTACCATTCTTCGCTGAGGTCGACAGTCGTTGCTGTAGGTGGATTGTATCCGCTGGGTGAAGGACCACCTATTAGTTATTATTCTCCTTCCGTATTATTTCCGAGATGGAGCGAATTGGATATTACATGACATTTGTAGCTTATTTTTGGTAAATCTAAGAAAACCCTGATGTGATTAAAATACACACACACACACATGTATACACATATATATATATATATATATATATATATATATATATATATATATATATATATATATATATATATATATATATATATGGGCCTGGGTCAGTTATTTTTACATGTCACCCCTTCCCACCCCCCCCCCACCCCCTTTGGTGCCAGTGATGTCTTACCCCCATAGTATTCTTTTTCCAGATAGTAAGTCATATGTATACCGAAATGAGGTATGATAAATTCACGAGTTCATTTAGTTACTAAGTCTACGGACAAAACCAGCTCCATTTCAGGGAAGCCCTTCCCACCCCTACCAACTATGGTGCCCTGTGGTGCTAGTGACGTCGTACCCCACAGTATTCTTTTCCAGATAGTAAGTCATGTACACCAGGTTAGGTTGAAATTGCTCAAAGCGTTTCAGTTATGCTGGATGAGTGAACGTGAACATCAAAATGTTTTAAATTATCTTCGTGGAATAGCACACAATTTATTCTCTTTAATAAATTTTGTCATTCTTTTAATGATTTTTAAAATAAACTCTTAAACTTTTTTAATTATAGATTTACATCTGGCCCTTCATTTAAGTGTTAAACTATATTTTAATTATATATTTAATACTATCATTAATTTGTTTCCTCAACAAAATTATTTTAAAAAACAAAATGTATGTTTTCTGTTGGGATTTTGACTGTCGGGATTTTGAGCTTGTCGGTATATTGGCCTTTCGGGATTCTGGCTGTCGGGCTTGTGGCTGTCGGGATTATGGTATTCGGGATTCTGTCCGGCTCCCATATATACATATATATATATATATATATATATATATATATATATATATATATATATATATATATATATATATATATATATATATATATATATATATATATATATATATATATATATATATATATGACACGAACGTGCTATTCGTTTTGCTTGGGTAAAAGAGAGGGCGGAAGTTCAGAGGCATTCATTCATCCATAGTTGTCTCCTTGAGGAGACCATGAATATCATCAAGCCGTGACCTCATAGCAACGCCTTCGACTTGTCTGTATAATAAGCCATTAAAAACAAATTCTGTATCCAGTTATTTAGAGTTTCTTATTAACACCCTTAAAAACGAATCTGGATCATTAAATAATCAGCTGAAAATAATAGTCTATAGTCTTCTATAGTCTTATCGGTTTATCGTTGGCGAGAACGTTTCACGGCAGTGTAACCTGTCTTCTCTTTACCTTTGCACTATTGAGTAAGTGTCATTCTGTTTCATTTATATATATATTATATATTATATATATATATATATATATATATATGTGCTCATTCTGTTTCATTTATATATATATATATATATATATATATATATATATATATATATATATATATATATATATATACACACATATATATATATATATATATATATATATATATATATACATACACACACACACACACACACACACACACACACACACACACACACACAGGCCGTATTACTGCTGTGGTAACACACAGCCAGAACGATAAGGCAACTGAGCAGCATTGTACTGTTCTTTCGTCGATTTCATATCAAGCCGCGTCACACAGGACGCAACAATTCCCAGCCCAGTTACCAGAGTTGTGACCCGAACGACCTTGCCATCCGGACGAGATATTGAGCGTCTTTCTTTTTCTCCTTTATCTGTCTTTGATGACAAATAGACCGAGGTAAGTTTTGTCTCCGATGTGACTCTAATAGTGACGAAGTGGCTTCGTTTTGTATCGAGGTTTCGAGAAATATTTGACGAGCGTTCGTTTTGTATTGTAACATGTGGCATTGATGGGGTGCGTGCTCGATGAATGGGATTTATTTTTTTAGTGTTTGTCGTTTATTCTCACCGTTTAGATTTTGTGGGGTACCGTTGGAGTAATTAATGAATAGATATGTTGCAATTTGTAAAAAGCTTGCCAAATTTACGGTTAGGTTGTTTAAAGAATGCTCGCAATTCAATGATCCATGTATTTTTTTTATAAAAACTTTAACTAAACATGTATGTTATAAAGATTGTCTTTAGTTCTTTGTTCAGCAAAACTTGCATTTGTCTCTTCATGAAAACCGCTTCAGCAATTGTGTAAAGGTTTGTTCGAAGATTCGTTTCATACACCTGTATACAGAGGTGTCATTTTATAAACCTACATTCATTGGCTTGTTTTGTTTTTCCAAGCTGAATTCAGTGGCTTTCCTCATAAATTACAGTAAAGTGCTTTTATCTGTGAATGTTAGTTTTATTGTTTTACGAATGCTGTGTATATCCGGTTCCTAAGAAATAAAGGACTGGCAATCCGGAGGTTTTTGTGTGTTTCCATGGCAACGAAAAATAACTGAACTTGTGTTTGTTTGTACTCACGGTTATCTTTCTGTACGGTAAATCGTTAGGTGCCGAGGGATATCAGTAAAGTGTATGGTTTCCTCTCTGGACACATCAGTTGTTGATTAGATTTTGAGATCCATATTGGTGCTTATATAGAAATTTTGTGTCAATTTTCGTCAAAAAATTGTTAATGACTGTTAATGAAATTATGTGGGTGGCGGAAGGAATTGATTAGATTAGCTGCGTCCAGTTTTTAGCCTTTTACTTTAAACCCATTTCCGCTTCCTTTCGTCTGTCTTGTCGTCCAACTCCTCAAACTGTCAAGGCAACTGTAGGGTTTTCTCCCAGTTCCACCTTTTGCCCCTTGCACTTCATTTACTTGATATTATCTCGCTGCTGCACAACTACTCCAACTCCCTCTTCTCATTGTCTTGATGACTGACAGAAAGGCCCAGTGCTTAGCTTGACAGTCTACATTTTCGATAACTTTGTCAGTTTTCCTGTTTTATTTGCCCTTTTATTCAGAGTATTTTGCTAGTCTATAGTAACATCGTACTTTGGCGGAACATTTAACAGCAAGTGTTCATAAAAACTCCCTGGACTATAAGCATTAATAAATTCCTTTGTCCGTTTGCGGAGGTAGTCTGTGTTCTCCAAGTGCTTCCTCGTCTCGTGCATTTTCTTTCCCCGTCCTCTGTTCAAATGATAAATATTCCGGCACTTCGGTATTTATGGAAGTGAAAATTCATTCACTCTTGTTTACATTCTTCTAGTCCCACAACCTAAGGAGACTCCCCAATCTGCTGTAGTATATTTTTTATTCATACCCGAATACATCGTTGACTTCACGTCTTTTGTTCCCTCTTACTTTTACTTTGAAGAGGCAAATCCAAGTATTACTTTCTTATTAGTCACGTATTCGTAGAATTTGCTCTCTTTATCCCATACTTGAGAGAAAGAAAGAAAAGGGAGGGATAAGCTGATGTAATTCATATTTTGCTTTTCAGTCTAGATGGGTCGTTTGACAAGTTGACTCACAGACATATGGGTGATTGATAATAGCGGTTGCATTTAAAACACACATATGACAGCAGTAATTTAACCTTATATTAGCATTTAGTTTTCTTAAGTTTGAATAGCTTATCGAAAAACGTTCATTCATTTTTGTTTCTTTAATTCTGCTATCAGAGGATCAAAATGTATCCTACTTTCCAAAGAACAGAGGAACGTCACCGAAGATGAACTGTTATGTAGTGGAACGCGGACACAGAATTTACTGATCTCACAGCAGGCTTTGTCACCTGCGTTACAAGATGTCGCCGTTAACCATAGATTTGTGCAGGTTGTGCATATTAAGGCCCGAAATGCAGTTGACAATGGATGTTGCTCAAGCTACACCAACGTCGGTAGTCATGTTGCTAAAATTTTGATTGCGTACTTTATGAATCTGGTGACAAAAACTGTATGAAAAAATTAATTCAGAAGGTTTTTAGCCCCATGGGTTTAATCGGGTTATGCCTCAACCGTGGCGTCAGCCGCCTACCTTTCTAGTCTAGATATTCTTCAACCTTTATTTTTACGTTGCTTCTTCCACCACAAAAGCTTTTAACAAGATAAAAATATACTACAAAAGCTTAACGGTGTTATGTGAAGCTTGCACAAAAGATTCAAACGTTTACAAAGATTAATGGCTTCGTTTACACATCTATAGACCTATTGTTATGAAATCAATCCATAAGGAAATTTTGTAGGGAGTTTGTAATGTTATAAAAAAAATTGCCTTAGGACATTCCAGATGACAGTGTGAGATATAATAATTAGATAACGAAATGTTATTACTGTTTTCTTGCATCGAAATGTATTGTTATTATTTTTGCTTTTAATATTAAGCAAGGAACCCCTCTCTACATCATTACGTCCCATTTTCGGAAACTCTTACTAATGAATGCACCGGAACCTAATGGGATATCAAAGGAAAAACTTAGCTCTACCAGTAAGACTGAGAAGTTTCCGTAACCCCGTGGGCCACGTTCATATGAATTGAATGAGCTTATTTAAACTTTTACTATGATGTGTTTGTTGAATCTAGGTACTTTTCCTAGAACTGAAATAGGCCCATCGTCCAGTAGTTGTTTCTTATAGCAATACACACACACACACACACACATATATATATATATATATATATATATATATATATATATATATATATATATATATATATATATATATATATATATATATGAGATATAAAAACAGATTATTCATTGCATTACCTACTTCTTGACATTGAGGGTAACGGCAACTCTACTTAGCCTGACACGCGTGGATTCGAGGTCCACTTTCGGATTCGATGCTTGCTGAGGAAATAAAGAGGTAAAGAGATGTATATGGCTTAAAGTATAAAATGCACAGCTCAAGTAACTGTGACTAGTAGATTAACTTATTGGTGGTATTGTGATAATCATAGTGGTAGTCTCCTTTTTCCAGTTTTATTGTGATGTTGATGAAACGTGGTCGGCAAGACCCTTTTGGGTTCTTAATTATCTTCCCAAAATATTTTTTTTTTTTTTTTTAAATTTTCCGAGGTCAGTCGAAAGCCGACAATTTTAGCTTGCTCATTCCCTCTTGTCAGTATGTTGCCCGTTTTGCTCTTAATTTTCATAACTTAGTATTGTATTATTTGTAATTTTAATATTTATTCGTTTTGGCAGTAATTTGTAAGGTCCCCAGTTTCCTCCTCACCGGCTCTTCGATTAATATCTTGTTATTACCGTTCTGTTTCTCATTTTTTGTTGGACGTTGTTTATGCCCCGCCCGCTGACTAGGATTCCTCCCGTGCTTCCTCACAGTAAGAAGCCAGTCTGTTTTCTCAGCCATCACCTCGAAGTGTCTGGTTGATCTGTTGCTGCCCTGCTCCATTATTATATATTTTTGGATATCCTGCCCTTGGCCTTTGCAGCTGGCTGCGTTGAGCTATCCTTTCCACCATCTGAAGGATTTTCTCATCATTTTATCATAATCTCTGGCTCCGTATCTGTCAGAGGGACCTCATTACAATCTGGTAAGGTACTCGTTTTTCATGGAGAGGTCATCTTCTTGATATGATCATGGTATTGTGGGCATTACTGCTACCTGTTTGTGCCTTATTATTCCAGCCAACCTGAAATAGCTTCAGATGTAGAGCTTGGTATTGCAATTATGGAGATCACGACGTCATATTAAAGTCCTTATTAGTATAATTAAATTAGTGTATATTTTTAGAGTAATCTGCTTCTTTTCGTTCCTTTCTTACTTTCCGGGCCTCCTTTCCAGTATGAGAGTGTTGCCTGCTTTCCATAATAGCATATGTGTGTTTTGGTTTTGTTAATTGAGGGTATTTGTTGTTTATTTAATTTATGTATTTATGAGGTTCAGGTGTTATGTCTGTCGGTAGATCTAAGCCGGCTGTCTGCGGTGAGCTAGGCTATGGCAGTTGACGTTTTGCTATAGAACTTTTCCTGCTGAACAAGAATTTAAAGTAATATTTTTTTGCTTGGCTGTAATTAAGCTGTAAATTATCTTAGAATTGGTGTGGTAAAACCCTTTCGAGAATAGCTAACAGTAAGGAGGACCCGTTGGGAATTCGGGGTTTTCGGTGGGGTAAATAACTTGGGAAAAGGTTTGGGTACCGTATTGTTGTATTCCCTGTTATGTATGTCATTTGGAACACAAACCAAGCGTCAAAAGAAGGGCGAATAAATGGATAGCGGGAGCCGTTCCAAAGACACTTTTCATTCATTACTAGTAACACTGGTTCTAAGCCTTAACATGCATGCACTAGCTTTCGGTTCACCAGTCAGCATCTGCCAGTTTTCTGCACTTAGCGAGACCTGCAAGAGACTGGCAGTTGATGTTTTCCTGAGGTATTTTACTTCCTGAACAAGAATTTAAAGTAATTACCTATTGCCAGAACGTACGAGCTTACCAGGAATCTTTAAAAATGCAGATAAGGTGCGCAGCGCCGTTCTGCCACGGCAACCTATAGAGGCCACCCAAGTTGAAAGCGGAAATGGTGATGTTTTGTTTCCCGTTTACGAAAGCTTCAAATAGTGTGCAGTGGAGCTAGACTATGGCAATTGACGCTTTTCTATGTTATTTTACTTGCTTTACAAGAGTTTAAGGTAATATTTTGTGGGTCGGCTGCTGCTAAACTGTAATTTACCCTTGAGGTGTGTGCGACCCACTGGTACAGACGTGCAGTTTTCAAGGGTCAATTACATTTTAGTTATAGCCGACCAACAAAATATTATTTTAAATTCTTGTTCAGCAGGTAAAATAACATAGGAAAACATCAATTGCCATAGGCTAGCTCACCTGGACAGCTGGCTTAGAATTATCTGTCTGTCTGATGATTATGTATTAAATATTGAGTGTTTTTTTTGTCAGTGTTTGTTTACCCACATTGTGGTAGTTGCAAGATTCCACCCAATGTGGACTTCGTCGCTGTTTTAGTGAATATTGAATCTATTATTGACAGTACTGAGTGTGTGTTGGTTGAAGCAGACCATTACAAGTGGCAACCGTGACAGGATATTTTGATCCTTAGTATTCACTTGAGTGTGCAAGATTGATTCTTGGGGTTTTTGTCAGGCAGCATATTTTCACCTCCTCTAATTTTTGGAGGGCAATTTGTTATTGTGTATAGTTATTGCGTGTAATTTTTGCCTGTAGCTTTTGTGCATTGTCATTATGGCCACTTTTGATGTAATGGAACGTCTTAGTAGAGAGGGGTGGCAAGACAGGCTTGCAGAGCTAAATAAGTAGGATTTAGAGGTGATAAGCAATTTTTTGTATATTGAATACCTGGTTTCAGTTAGGAAATGGTTGTTATTAATAGAAGTATATGAACAGGTGAAAGAGATAAAAACTAAAGGTAAACAGGAGGATAAGCAGTCAGAAGAGGTCTTGTCTGTGGTAACTGTAGAAGTGTTGGTAAGACAGACAAGGTTGAAACAGATGGAAATTGATCTGCAAAGGAGGACAGAGAAAAAGAGAGACAGCGTGAGCTTGCCTTGCAAACCCTAAGGAATATGGGTTCTCTCTTCCCCTTCCCAGAATAGGGCAGTAGTGCCTGGTAGTAATTTGGTTGAGGCTCTTAAGTGTGTCCCTAATTTCCAGGAAAATAATGTGGCTGAATTCTTTGTGTCCTTTGAAAGGATAGCCACGAATTGTTGGGTAGGGTACAAAAGGTTTGTGTCACATTAGACGAGGAGTTGTCTGCCAATTATGACTGTGAAGGCCATAGTTTTAGAGGTTCATGAACTTGTTCCCGAAGCATACAGGCAGCACTTCAGGAATTTACAGAAAAATAGGGGTCAGACCATTGTAGAATTCACCAAGTGTAAGGAGCAGTACGCTGGTGACTGGCTTAAGTCGAAGGAAATCATGGATTTTGACAAATTAAAAGAATTAATGTTGGTGGAGGAGTTTAGAGGTGTGTGCCTGATAAGTTGAAAGTGCACCTCAAAGAGTTGAAGTTTGATACTTTGCAAGAGGTAGCCATTGCTAGTGATGAGTATTGTTTATCCCACAAGAATGTGTTAAGGGAGGTATCTGGAAATGAGAAATTTGGTTGGGTGAGAGTAGGCAGGAGTAATAATCATAATAATAATAATAACAGCAATAATAAGGTGCAAAATAGTAGTGATAACTATTATAATTCTCGGTTTTCTCCTAACGGTGGTAACAGGGTGTCAAATTTTATTAACCCTTTTAAGTTGAAGGTAATGACGAGCTTCTCTTGCAATAAGAAGGGGCACATCAAAAGTATGTGTTTTGCATTTAAGAAGTGTCAGAAGGCTAAAGGAAACCGGTAATGAGTGTAGAAAGGAAAAAGAGAGAGTAGGTTCCAACAAAAACCACGAACCAGTGACTAGGTGATCATAAATCCTGAGAGCCCTCTCAGAAATACTTGTAGTGTCACGTCAAATAGTTCAGGTGAGGAAAGGAGAGTGTGAATTTTGCGTGACACTGGCACCGCTCAATCTCTGATTCTTCAGGAGGCAATTCGTATTGTTGAGTGGTTTTCCTGATATGATTAGGTCATATCCTATTGTGAATTTTTATTGAACATGTCCTTCCTTTTCAGGGAATTTAAAATTGGCCATTGTTGAAAAATTTCCTGTGAAGGATGTAGAAGTTGTTTTAGGGAATGATGTTGCCCTTGAGAATAAGATTCTCCCAATATTGATAAATCCTGAGAATGAAATAGCTGTAGTTACTCGTTCTGGGCCTAGAATTGTTGACACTGCAGAGTCAACAATTGATGTAGTTTAGATAGAAGTGATAGAGTAGTAATAGGAGATATATTAATATATCGAAGGATAAACCTAATTGGACCTTGATGTGCTTATTAAGGCTCAGAAAAAAGATTTTCGGGATCTTCCTATAGAATCAGGTGAAGTATCTGATTTGACTGTTCCCAAATTTAAGATAGTCAGGAATATTTTATATAGGGTAAGTAGACCTATGGATGGTAATAATGATGATTGTGAAGTTGTAAAGCAGATAATGGTTCCTTTCATTTACAGGAATGAACTAATGACTTTAGCCCATGAGAATGGCTTGGCTGGTCATTTTGGCATACGACTACTGGTAAGTTGCTTATGAATTATTACTGGCCAAAGTTGAAGGCAGATGTAAAGAAATTTGTAAATAGTTGTGATGTCTGTCAGAAGGTCGGAAAGCCAAGCCAGCCAGTGCCAAAAGCACCTCTATGTCCTATTCCTGTTGTCTCTGAACCTTTTAAAGAGGTTACTATTGATGTTGTTGGGCCATTACCGAAGACTCGTAGTGGGAACGAATTTATCCAAACTCTAATGGATAAGATGTCTCGATATCCTGAGGCAATACTACTACAGACGATAAAAAGTGTTAGAATTATTGATGTACTAATTGACTTTTTTCACCAGGTTTGGGATGCCAAAAATAATCCAATCCGATTGTGGTTCTAATTTTATCAGTAGGTATTTCAGAGGTAAAATGGCATAGTTAAATATTAAACATGTAATAATTCTCCGTATCATCCGGAAAGTAAGGGCGCTCTAGAAAGATTTCATCAAACCCTGAAATCTATGCTAAAGAAGTAGTGTTTGGTAAATGGGTCCGAATGGGATATGGAATTACCTTATTTGTTGTTCCCTTTTTGTTCTGTACCAAGTCAGTATTTAGGTTTTTCACCTTTTAGCCTCGTATTTGGTCATTGTGTACTTGGACCTCTTGATGTGGTTAGAGAGTCCTGGGAGGGAGACATCCCTGAGTTTAATTTATTAGATTGTGTCTAATTTAGGTGCTGACCAAGGCGTGGAAATTTGCAGGTGAAAATCTATTGTGTAGTCAAAAAAGAATGAAGTTCTTTTTTGACAGAAGGGCTAAAGCACGTGACTTTGCGGTAGGCGATAAGGCATTGGTTTTGTTACCTATTCCAGGAAATCCATTAAAAGATTTTTTTTTCAGGTCCGTGAAAATTTTTGAAGAAGGTTAGCGAGGTTAATTATTTAGTAGAAACACCTGAAAGAAGGAAACCTTTTCAGCCCTGTCATATAAATATGTTGAGGGCATATAGGGAACGGGAGAAAGTCATTCCCGTGGCGACCATTGGGGATGCCCTAAGTTTTGATAATACTGAGGGATTTTGTTTTCCAGAGGGTGAAAATGCTGATGATAATTGTTTTGATGGAATTGAATGGCTTTCTGATAATAAGGTTTTTAAAAAAAATTTTGCTAATATGATTTCTCATTTAGCCTAAGTTGCGTAGAAAAAAAGTCTTTGAAAAAATTGGTATTTAATTATAAGGAATTGTTTTCAGATGTTCCGGGACAGACATCTGTCCTTGAACATGATGTTGATGTAGATAATGAAACACCTGTAAAACAATCTCTTTATAGGTTGAATCGTTTTAAGAATGCTCTTGTAGCAAAGAAGGTTGATTATATTTTGAAGCACGGTCTCACTGAACCCAGCAAAAGTCCTTGGCCTCTCCAAAACCTCACTGTCAAATTATACACTTTCCACCTGGATATCGTTCTCTGTTCTCACTTTCCAAATCCTTCGATGCATTTTCAGTGGTATACTGCACCATTTGATATTACGCCCTTATAATTCTTAATATTGTTTGTACCGCTTTACCCAGATATAAAGGAACGATTATCTTTAGAAACCTTTTCCCAATCCAGACATACCTTACACACGCAGGATAACCTCTCATTTCCCACAAGCACTCACGGCCTTTCCATTCTTCTACATTTAATTTGTCTTTAGTTAAGTCCCGTAGTATGCAGAAAAGAAAGTGGTAGTATTCCTGCAGCTGTTTCCAACCAGCCGAAGGCTTATGATTTGTAGGCCCATAAGTTGTACTCTTTGTTGCTAAAAATCATATATGAAAAATCTGAAACGCCATGCGTCATCATCACATGAGCTGACAACAGAAAGATAACATCTGAAGAAACTTTTTCAAAGAGCAATAGCTGTAATATATATATATATATATATATATATATATATATATATATATATATATATATGTGTGTGTGTGTGTGTGTGTGTGTGTGTGTGTGTGTGTGTGTGTGTGCGTATGTGCTTGTTTGTATGTATGCATGTATGTATATGTTTTTGTGTGTGTATAATGTGCTGTACATAATACAGAGGTCACACAAACAACAAGCAAGTATAACTCCAGTTAGGTAAAAGTATCAAAAGAACTTTCATCATCTCAGTCTGATACCATGTATATATTTTTCCATGATCCAGAAATGTGTAAATCAGACAGAAACTTAACTTTCTTCTACCCAGGGTCAGCTGGCAGATTATCCTGTGTAATCCTCTCAAAATCTTAATTTATAAGTTCACAGCCTGGAAGTTTCGGCCGAACAGTATGGTTTCACCTTGATCATTTTCTTTTGATGATCCGTTGTATGCGTTTCTTGCTGTTGAATTACAGCAAGAAGACATTTTATATGCTAAGTTGGATGCTAAACAAGCCACTGACTAATCATTATCTGTAAATATTTATTTTATGCAAATGAGAATATTTCATTGATAGAGAGGGTTGCATTATGACATTTTTTTTAAGCAACAGAACCTAGGTTATTGATTCCTGGGTTTTAGAAAATAAAAAGATGTCCCACCTTCAGTAAGGAAAAAGAACTCAAAAGTAGCTTCCCGGCAGTGCGGATGTGGGAGATTTTGTAGAAACTAAATTGTCTTTGTTATAGAAGGGTTTACACTATTTCCGTAATGAAATAATAATATGAGCTAATTACTTGAAGTTAAGAGTGATCTCTTCTGAGAGAAAGTTACGTTTTGGCAGTTGCAAAATGGCTGCTTAAAATTTTACACGCTTAGCTGTTTTGCCACTGAAATCGAGGGAAGTTGGGCTATCTCGCTCACTGTGAACATCTCACTCTTGCACTCTTTTTATTGTTTTGGGATATTATATCGCTTTACATTGCACTCATCAGAGTCATCATGTGCAAGTCCTGTGCCGTATTGCCATTAAAAGGCACTCCGTGATAATATCCGTAATGTTACTCGTGATTTAATCCTAAATTTTTGATAAGCTTTCTCTGCGGGGAAAGAGATGCTATAAATGACATTTTTTCGGAGGTATAATAAAATATCCTTATAGTAAGATTTATACCACTACCAGCTGTGATGTAAAGGGATAATTATTGCATTGAAACCTTGTTGACAGTATAATGATGACTTCCTTTTTTAATACGATAGCAATCGAAGAATTTTCAGTAAAGAAGAAATAACCAGATATCTTTCTCCGGAGATAAATAAATCGCGCTGTGGTTCAGTAACTTTGCCAAAGGATCCATTCTGGGAGAGGGATCTTCGGGGAGCTTGTAGTTCTTTGTTGGTGGAGCTGGTATCTGCCGTAGTATTTACGTGCGAGGGCGAAGGATAAAATAAGGAAGTTGGAAACTGTGCGTTCCACTTCCGTAGGTTTAACCGAATTTTCAGTCAGCGGTGATATTTTCTGCTGTGGCTGATAGAACTCTTGTGAGCATTCTTCTTTTCCAGGTGTGTTTTGTCTTTTTATAAAGTGTATTTAGAATATAAATTCATCCCTTTCAAAGCTAGGTAGATTTCGGTACCTGGGTTTTATTGACTTCAAATTTGCCCTTCTGCAGAAGTTATTCAATTAATGTGAAATTCTTTGTGCGTTTTTTTTTTAAATTTTTTTAATAATCTCTCTCTCTCTCTCTCTCTCTCTCTCTCTCTCTCTCTCTCTCTCTCTCTCTCTCTCTCTCTCCATCGAAACATAAGTTCGTACACTCTCCCGTTAAGTTAGAAGAAATTTTTGTTAGATTCTGCTGCAGAGGAATTACGTGGCTGAGTTTTTTTTGGTAAAAGTTCATGGACTCTAAAGCAATAGCAGCACCGTTTCATTTGGGCATAAATGAGGTAAAATGATAAAGTATTGAGTGTAAGGTAAATGAATGTAGAATGCTGTCCTCCAAAGGAAACAAACGTTGTAATGAGAACCGAGGGATAGTCTGGAAAGGAGTTAATGATATAAAAAGTGAGAAAGTGGTAAGTGGAAAACATGAAGAATGAGAAAGACACAGAGCAAGAGATAAAATGAGAAACTAGTAAATAGAAAAAAATGTCCACGTAATCAACACATGACGTCTTGAGAGATCATTGTAATTCATGAGGCCATCTCACCAAGTAAATCGTATGGTACTAACCTTAACTATTTGTAATATATATTATATATATATATATATATATATATATATATATATATATATATATATATATATATATATATATATATATATATATATATATATATATATATATATATATATATATATATATATATATATATATATATAATGTATATATAGATATATATATATATATATATATATATATATATATATATATATATATATATATATATATATATATATATATATATATATATATATATATATATATATATATATATATATATATATATATATATATATATATATATAATGTATATATAGATATATGTACATATATATATATATATATATATATATATATATATATATATATAATGTATATATATATATATATATATATATATATATATATATATATATATATATATATATATATATATATATATATATATATATAATGAGTCTTGGACGACTTTGAAGAACTATGTGCTGGCCTGGCAGTGGCACTTCCGCTGCAGGTGCATTTGTGTCGACGTTGGAGGTTTGCACAGTTGGATAAAGAGAGCTATTTGATCATGATTTAAGTCCATGGAGACAGCATGATCGAACATTGACCCGGGGTCGTCACATTTCCGGAAGAAATGATGGTGTGCATGCGTATGTGTGTGAAATTCCGCTATGTCTCCATTATGCATTTTCCCATTCTGTTTCCATTGTGCATTTTTCTGTTTTGAATAGGAATGTCTTTTAACACCATTTCAGGTTTTAATATATGATAAGTTTCTTCCAACAGGAATTCTGGGTTCGTCTTGTGAGGATGAATATATTTGGAAGTGGTGTTATTCTTTTACAAACTATATGACACTTATTGTGGTCTAGAATAATTATGACCTTATTACTTTGTTTGGTGACCAGGGTGTTAGTCACTAGTATTAGCTGGTTTAGAATGATAACCTGAATGTTTGTGAATTACAATTTCCTCTAGTGATGTTTTCCATTTGTAGGAGGTGGAATTCACTGCATTTCATGATCGTAGCTTTTACTGAATCACTTTCGTTAAACTTGCAAATAAAGTCTAGTTTTGTTTCTCATTTTTTAATTCCAGTTGGCCTTTGTGTAAAGATAGGTTCAGTGAGAGAAGTCATCGAGGGAGAAGGAATTTGCTGACCCAGGGATGAGCCACTGCTACAAGAGACATCTTAGGAAAGTAAGATGTTGATCCTGTTCTTAAAACAGGTACAGCAATAAAAAATGACCCTATTTGACCTGGGGATACGACCATTTAACACACACACACACACACACACACATATATATAATATATATATATATATATATATATATATATATATATTATTTATATTATTTATATATATATAAATATATATATATATATATATATATATATATATATATACATGTATATATATTATATATATATATATATATATATATATATATATATATATATATATATATATATATATATATATATATATTATATATGTATATACTATATATATATATATATGTGTGTATATATACATATACTTTATATATATATATATATATATATATATATATATATATATATACAGATATCTATATCTATATATATATATATATATATTTATATATATATATATATATATATATATATATATATATATATATATATATATATATATATTCACATATTTATAACATTCGTCCCTTCAGTCCGTTAGCTAGGAAATCAAATTTAATGGCTGCCACTAAGGGCGGGGGTGAACTTATGTAGGCCTTCCCCTATATCACTTGATTTTGGGGAAATCATACCGACCTCTTAGCCCCAGCATCGTACGATTTTTGGGGGGTAGAAAGCCGTTAGGGACAAAAAGACCAGTCAGGACCGTAAGTGGGCTGCTATGCTGACCCTTAAGAGACTTAGCTATAAGGCCTATAGCTTTTTGAACTGTGCGCTGGCTGTTAATTGCTTCTTCCAGATTGATCGTTGTCTTCGTGCCTCACGCTTGAGACACCGCGCACCCTGCATGCACACACGCACTCTGTCACAGGCCGCAAAAGCATCAAGGCGGTGCGGTCTCCATTTCTTTTCACACTGGCAAAGATCTTGAGACTTCTGCAGCCGAAATTCGTCTTTGCAAGCGAGCTCCATGCACAGATGCAATTTACTGCCAGTTCCTTTCTCTTCTCATGAATTTCTCTCCATTTTCAGTATTTCCTACTTTTCATTCTCCTAAACAAAGCCCCTTTGTTCAATCAACCTAGCAAGCACATTTGGCCCTCATGACTTGTCCCATGCTCAGATTAAATTAGTTCAGTGATAAAAATTAGAGTATTCCAACCATAGTGTTACATGTGCTAATCAAATCAAATTGATCAATTCCTCCATCATGCATAAGTAATTTCATGTGAGAGAAAGTCATTTGAGTTGAATGTTAACCTGGAATTCTCTTCCAGAATCCTGATATCTGGCTCTTCGAGCAGTCTGCCCCTGCCTTGTGAACCAAAATAGCCTTAGACATTTAACTGCCATCCTGCCACGTGCAAGAGTCATCTGATTAAGCAGTACAGGGGCACTAGACAGTTCCCCCCTTTTTAACAACACGAAAATTCATGTTGTTAAAATATGTGTGACAACCTCTTAACAACTTGGTGCTCTAGCAGCTCGGCAAATGCACGTACCAGCATCTCACTCCCACAACTCAAAGACTGTCATATCCAGTTCAAATTTACATTTAATGTTTTAAGTAAAGTAAACTCATTATTGATGTTTCAAGTTAAATAATTCGATTCTGCATCTCAGCACCAATAATTCGGTCAAAAAAGTTGAGTGTTCCTTTTCTTAAATTTTAAATCACCATCGATTGCTGTATCACTTGGTCAACGTCTCCAGTAGCCAGCTATCAGCTGTTTGTCTCCCGTGCACCCAGTTCCATTTCTCATCATTCACTCGCCAAACGAAATTCCATTTCTTTTCCCCCGTAACATAAAACCTAACGAATCTTGATAGTAATTTGAAAACCCTTTCCACCATATAACTTGTCATGACGGGAGCTAGGTATTAAATTATGTAAATACCAAAAGTACATGTTAGACAAAAAAAATGTAACTTAGCATAATTTTTCATAACATAATTTATCATAAGAAGAAATTAGAGTAAATTAAATCACGCAATGAATACGTTCCCATACAAATATGCTCTCAGAGAGAGAGAGAGAGAGAAAGAGAGAGAGAGAGAGAGAGAGAGAGAGAGAGAGAGAGAGAGAACTCTAATGTTCGTACATCATAACAAGGAGAGTAATAAAATTAATAAATGAGTGTCGGAAAATAAACCCACTAATTCATAAAGCCAAATAAAATATTTTTTTTTTACTTTTTACCCAAAACTTTGATCTTTTTAGATCCCCATCAATCCTTCCTTTCACTCATTCACACACAGTGCGAGAATGTACATACACGCCCGTGTTCATTGAATTGTCTCCCATATCTGTTTTCACATTAAGTGCTTCAGCCACTGGAGTGAACTCTCATGCGTTTCACAGAGCATATGTACAACCATTTAATAACAGTTATCAACTGTCGTGCACGAGTGGGTTTCCATTATCCAAGAATTGCGTATACCGCAAGCACCAAATCGCACATTAAGTGCAAACCTCAAACCCTTCCTTTCCTCATGTCAAGAAGAAGGCTTCCTTTCCTCATGTCAGGAGCAACCACTAGGACTAGCCACCCATGAGCGCAAGCCCAAGGGTTTCCCTTTCCACAGTGTCGCTAATCTGAGGCACTGCCAACCACTTAAGTTACTGAAGTGCTTACCTTTTCACTTTCCCTTTTGCTCATTACTCACATTCTGCCTTGGGCAAAGTGCCATTTCCTTCAGTGCGATTTGGTTGCGCTGCCTCTTAATGCTGTTCCCCAGAACACACTGGCACTCTAGCGCAACTAAAACATAGTCCTCATATATAAGCCACAACACCTGTACCTGAGATACAGAGTGCCAGCGACAGTGTATCCACCCATAAGGACTTTTGCTGCTTCAGGATCACTTCCACTTTTACCAGCGCATCTGCCCATAAGGATCATTATTCATTCAGGATCACTCCATCAGTGTGACCTTTGCACAGCACACTCAACCACAGTGCCACCTTATTGAAAGGGTGCCACACCACTGAAGTTTCACTCAAATCTGAGGGACACTTCCTCACTGCCCAAGTACATCCACTCAACCTGATTAGATGCCCTTACCTACCCAAACCATGGCGACAGATAATTACAGAGCCTTCATGGATCTGGGGAAGGAGGCAGGTCTCATGGGACCAGAACTCACCAAGTGGGTCAAGGAACAGCTGGATGACTTGGCCAAGCAAAAAAAGGAAGAAAGACTGGAACGGTGGAATTATGAAGTCGAACAGAGGCGGTATGAAGAAGAAAAGAGGAGGTATGAAGTAGAACAGAGGCCGCTGGAAGATGCAAGAGAAGAACAGAGAAGACAGCAGGAATTAGCCCTCAAGGAAAGCTCTCAAGCTCTCAAGAAGAGTGAGCTAGCTCTCAAAGAAAAGGAGCTCGAGCTGGAGATCCAACAAGCCTCCAACACCACACCTGTGGCACCTAATGGTCCGATCTCAAGCATTAATTCCCTAGTCCCCAAGTGGATTGAGGAAGAGTCAGAAGCATGGTTGGAGGAAATAGAGGCGCTCTTTGAAAATTACAACACCATTGAGATAGAGAGGGCCTTGGTGCTTGCCAAGAACATGGAAGGAAAAGCTAAGGCAGCCCTCAGCTCACTGGAGAAGAGTCAAAGAGGTGACATGCTCGAAGTTCGTAGGGTCATTACAAAAGCCTACGAAATAACTCCGGAAAATTGGAGGCAGCAGTTCCGAGGTCTTGCCAAGGAAGTCAACTGGTCCTGAAAGGAATGGGCCTGTCACAAGACCCAGTCTGGTACCCACTGGTTTGACTCCCTGTCGTGCAGTACCTTCAAGGACTTATTCAATTGGACCATGCTGGAGGGTCTTTTCCAATGTGTGCCTGGGCCCCTTGCTGTGTGTCTCAGTGATAAGCAGCCCACCACATTTATGGAAGCCCGCCATATGGTCGATTCCTGGGAAACTTACAACCAGTCTCACAACACATCTCACTGACGCATAGTGCCACCCAGGTACCTCTCAGGCTCGACTCACTCAAAGAGTGGACTGCCTAACAAGCCTACTTGCACCCACTGTAAGAGGATGGGGCACACTGAATCTGATTGTCGCTACAAGTTGGGCAACATTAGGCAGCCTACTACCAACAACCAAAACTCCTCTCCCTCTGCGTCCACTCATTTTTTCCACTGACAGTCACCATAGGGAAATCAGCCCATTCAAAGGGACCCTGCTGCGACTGTGGAACTCTTGTGCACTATACTGCCAGATATCATGGTTGCCCAAAGCATATCCCCTCTATTAAGTATGTCAACCTGATTAGTACCACGTCCTCTGCTGCCGTGCTGGCAAATATGTCTCACCCTGAGTGGGTCTGGACTCAGTCCATCTCAGTGGCATCCGTGGATGGCTCTAGCTTACCAATGAACATGCCAGTTATGGTAGACACTGGCTTAGATATTAGCCTGATTGACTTGGACCGAGTGCCAGCCAGTGCCACCGTTGACGAAAAGACCAGGTGGACGATGGCTTGGATAGAGGAGCAAACCAAGACCATTCCCACAGTCGAACTTGAGGTGACCACCCCTTGGGGCACGCAACCTCACCACCTTGGGGCGATTAAAATCAGGCACGGAGTGGAGTTCCTGTTGGGACGAGACCTCCTCTGGGCATGTCCTTCCCCAATGCCACTCTGTTGCCTAGCTACCTCCACCAGGGAGGCCTTAACTCCAAAACCACCTGACTGGGACACCGCCACTGTGACAGGCATGCCACTGTCAGCCCAACCTTCCACTCACCAAAGTGTCCAATGGAAGGGGCACTCTCTGTGCAACTCCAGGCCCAATCCTCGATCCTCACAAAAGGATGGCCTCCAAAAGTTTCCTCTCTCACCGCAAAGGGAAATTGCCAGGTACTGCTGCAAGGCCTGTAATGTAACAGGGCACTCCGCGAATTGGGCGAGGTGCCCTAGCAAGCAAAATGCAGTGGACACCACATCCAGAATCGTTTCAAGAGGCTCTGCCCTCCACCTAAGACAGGAATCTCTGTCTCACACTACCTCAGGTGCACTGAGGGGTTTTGCACCCCCAGGGCCCTTGTCAGCCACACCTGACTCCAATTCTCTGCCAGTGCCACTTGGAAGCCCTGAGCAGTGCCAAGCCCTGTCTATCTTGGATGTAGCACCTCTACTAACCTTAACCTCTGTGCTTGGCCCCAAGTTAGTGCCAGTGCCAGATCCAAACCATGTCACGGATCCTCCTACGGGAGATCCCCCAAACATCACCGAATTGATCATCGCCAATTGTGAGCCTCTGACCCCTGACGTTTCTTCTTCTCAATCACCTTCATCTGCCAAGGATGAACCTCTGGCAGACCTTAATGCTACACCTTCTCTTGTCGACCAGGAACTGTCCGGCCAGGATGCAGACACTGGGTCTACCTTTACAAAGGTTGTCGCTGCAGCCAAAGTAGGGAGCCTTCCCGTAGTTACTAGGGCTACCTCTGATCCTGCTCCTGACAGCACCTCTGGCCTTTCCCAAGGTCGGTACACTCATCAACTCCTGGGAATGACGTAGCCAGACCTTGAAGGAACCCGAAGAGCCACAAGCTCTCCTGCATCAAGGCGGTGCGGTCTCCCTCTCTCTTCACACTGGCAAAGATCTCGAGACTTCTTCGGCCGAAATTCATCTTTTGCAAGTGAGCTCCACACAGATGCAATAAGGTACGTCTTAAAGTTGCAATTTACTGCCAGTTCTCTTTCTCTTCCCGTGAATTTCTCTCCATTTTCAGTAATTCCAACTTTTCATTCTCCTAAACAAATCCCCTTTGTTCAATCAACCTAGCAAGCACATTTGGCCCTCATAACTTGTCCCAAACTCAAATTAAATTAGTTCAGTGATAATAATTAGAGCATTCCCACCATAGTGTTACCATGTGCTAATCAAATCAAATTGATCAATTCTTCCATTGTGCATAAGTAAATCCATGTGAGAGAAGGGCATTTGAGTTGAATGCTAACCTGGAATTCTCTTCCAGAATCCTGTTATCTGGCTCTTTGAGCAGTCTGCCTCTGCCTTGTGAACCAAAATAGCCTTAGATGTTTAACTGCCATCCTGCCACATACAAGAGTCTTCTGATTAAGCAGTCTAGGGCTACTAGATGGTTCCCCCTTTCAGTCCAGTTGCATCAACCACCAAAAATTGTTTAACCAGTCTGAAGTAAAGTTATTAGTGTGTCGAACTATTTCAGGGCTGTAGCCCTTTCAGATTCAACTATTTGCTATGCATTGTCTAGTTTTTATTGCACATTGTATGTGCTTGCTTGCTGCTCAGTCAGCCCTTTCATATTA